>NW_024647692.1:0-506 GCF_008729295.1 Plectropomus leopardus
TCTGCTGTTTTAATGCTTAGAAATAACATACAGCAGATCAGATATGTCATTTATGCCATGCCGCTGTTTGAAAATTAAACCTGTCATGATTTTTCTTTTGTCATTCCTAATAAATTTGGTCCAGAGCACAGACTGCTTGCTAAAATTATAAGTTATTATTGGCATGTAGATGTGTTTAGGCTGGACTGTCATCAAATATGTAAAGACTGGGGCTGTTGGTTTTAGGGTTAGGGTTCAGGAGACTTTTTTGCACGTCTTAGCATGTTACATATGCGTCCCAATTTTTTGTGGGGGCGCTACTGAGCCATTGTGTTATTTCAAGATTAGAGGCCCCTAAAATATCAAAATTTTAACCAGTTCTCATAAGTGTGCAAAGTTTCAAGAGTTTTTGAGCATCTCAAGCCCCTAAAAAATGCAATTCATTTGCAATAATAATAATATCTTCAATGTCAATAGGGCCTTTGCCTGCCTTCGGTCAGTCCTCGGGCTCTAAATACATTTTTGAA
>NW_024647693.1:0-414 GCF_008729295.1 Plectropomus leopardus
TTTGATCTTTTTGATTTTTTCACTCAAAATGTAATCAGTTTAAGATCAACTTAAGTTGAGCCGGCCCTTAGTTACAACATTCCTACTTGGCTTGAATGTTACATGTTTCATAACAAACCACATAATGTGCAGCCTATAATTTCTACTACTCAGAACTTCAATTACTTTTTTATGTGGTGGTATGATATGTGTCACTTAAGTCGCACTATTTTTGCTTTAAAGATGAGTCACAACACTGAGGGGAAAGTTCACATGGAAACGATGCAGAGATCCAGGTCACTTGAGTATCCAAATTACAGGACCAGAAATATGACCTCTCAGACATGAATACTACTGGTGAGCCAGTACTCTTACACTTACACACACACACACACACACACACACACGGCAAACGCACACGCAAGGTACACATAA
>NW_024647694.1:0-417 GCF_008729295.1 Plectropomus leopardus
GGCTGAAAACAGCTTATTATGGCTCGTAGTTACACGTTATAGCATAGTGTGTTGAAAAAAAGAGTCAAAAAAGGCCAAAAATGTTAGAATTTAGCATGCCAAAAAATTGTCAAAAACCGCATAGTATAGTATGGCGAAAATCTCAAATTTGGACTTTCCCAAAAAATGGCTAGAAACAGCTTATTATAGCTCGTACAGATGCATTATAATATAGCATGTTGGAGGAAGAGTCAAAAAATGCCAAAAACGTCATAAGTTAGCATGTCAAAAAAAATTTCAAAAACCGCATAGTATAGTATGGCGAAAATCTCAAATTTGGACTTTTCCAAAAAATGGCTAGAAACAGCTTATTATAGCTCGTACAGACGCATTATAGCATTGCATGTTGAAAAAAAGAGTGAAAAAAGGCCAAAAATG
>NW_024647695.1:0-858 GCF_008729295.1 Plectropomus leopardus
TACTTGTAACTTTTTACAAATTTCTTGCTGTTTTAGGGGGGTATTTGGTTGTTATGTTGCTTATTTTCATTTTTTGAAAGAAATCAAGCTAATTTTCCCTAATTTTGAAGAGTTAAACTCAGAATTTAAAGAGAGACTGTACAACTTCAGCTACTGCAGACTTTTAGAATAGCTGCAGTTGAGATGTCAGATTGAACCAGTGTGTGTGCATGTGTGTCCAAGTCAGCATGTTCCCATCAGTAAATGGGGTTTATGTTATAAATGCAGTGAGAAGCTTAGCTACATTGAAGTTCTCTCTCTTTTTTCTTTCCTTTTCGTAAAGCATGTATTAGGATCAAGGGACATTTGAAACTACTTAAAAATAAGCAGCTTATCCTTTTTTGTCAAGCAGGGTCTAATCAGGGTAATTTAAGCCATATGTATATTCAGTGACTTGCTTAAAGTGTCAGCCATGACCATCTTAACAGAAAGTTAGGCTCAGTGTTCCCCTGCTCTCCCACCTGCGCGATCCTTGGACCTGTTGAAAAGACTTAAGACAAAAGATGAAGGGCGTAGAAAAATCTCTGCTTTCATTTTCATACTTTAAGCAAGCAAAACTTTATTTGTAAAGCATAGTTCATTCCAGGTGGAAGCACAAAGTGTGAGGAATAAGTTGCAAGCACAAAACAAAGTCAGCAACTGACCTTAAAAGTGAATCAAATCCGTTAAAACTAACAATAAAATAATAATCAAGATTAAGAATAAGTCAGTAAAAAAAAAAAACGACGTGCATCAGAACTGCTAAATATTTGTTGAAATTCAATTAATAATAATACTTAAAGTAGACCATTAAAAGAGAATAATACATAATAAATAATA
>NW_024647696.1:0-220 GCF_008729295.1 Plectropomus leopardus
TCAACTGAAGACTTAAATACAAACTAGTCTGATGAGGGGATGAAGTGTAGGCGGAGAAAAAGGGCGGAGAAGCTCAAACGTGGGGGAATAAGGTGATGAGGCAGTAGAACAGAAAGAAAAGAAAAGAAAAATTTTCCAGTCAAAGTAATACATTTGAAAAAAAGTAATATTCAAGTAAAGTACAGATACAAACTGTAAACAAACAGCAGTTAATAAAGGA
>NW_024647697.1:0-4881 GCF_008729295.1 Plectropomus leopardus
TTTGTGTTTGTCAGTGTTTGTTTGTGTTTGTTTGTGTTTTTGTTTGTTTGTTTGTGTTTGTGTTTGTGTTTGTGTTTGTGTTTGTTTGTATTTGTGTTTGTTTGTATTTGTGTTTGTTTGTTTGTGTTTGTTTGTTTGTGTCTGTTTGTTTGTTTGTTTGTTTGTGTTTGTGTTTGTTTGTTTGTGTTTGTGTTTGTGTTTGTGTTTGTGTTTGTGTTTGTGTCTGTGTCTGTGTTTGTGTTTTTGTTTGTGTTTGTGTTTGTTTGTATTTGTGTTTGTTTGTGTTTGTTTGTTTGTTTGTTTGTTTGTTTGTTTGTTTGTGTTTTTGTGTTTGTGTTTGTGTTTGTTTGTTTGTGTTTGTGTTTGTAAATTTACTGGCTCTGGTCCATCTCAGTTATCCATCGTTCATAACTTTATAATATACGNTGTTTGTGTTTGTGTTTGTGTTTGTGTTTGTTTGTTTGTGTTTGTGTTTGTAAATTTACTGGCTCTGGTCCATCTCAGTTATCCATCGTTCATAACTTTATAATATACGTACGTGTTTACTCGAGGATACGTACGTGTTTACTCAAGGTAGATACATACTTCTTATGGAGGATGCATAATCATAAAAATTCATACTAACATGGTGTCTCTGTCTCTGTCTCTGTGTTGTCCCTTGTCCCTCAGTGACAGTGACGGGGGTTACATGGACATGAATAAAGAGGAGAGCATTCAGTACGTGGCCATGAAGGAGCTCAGCTACGCCGACATCGAACCCGTCGTGTACGAGACGCCGTACACAGCGGCAGGTGAGACATGGACAATCTTTGTCATTGAACAGGAAGTAGTCTCTGAAAACAATAATGTCCTCATACAGAGACATTATTTTTATTTTCAAAGAAATGTGAAACTGTTTATTTCAACACCTGAACATCAAGTCCCCAAACGAGACAATAGTCATGTCTCAATGTCCTCAAACAAGACGATAATTAAGTCTCAGTGTCCTCAAATGAGACGATAATTATGTCTCGGTGTCCTCAAACGAGACGATAATTATGTCGCGGTGTCCTCAAACGAGACGATAATTATGTCTCAGTGTCCCATTATGTTTTTGCTGCCACTAGGTAGCACAAAAACTGTCTCTGAATGAGGACAACGGGTCAGAGTTTAGGACAAGTAAGTTTGAGCTGCAGCAAAACTAAAACTGTCTCAGGAGGTTATTGATATAACACCTGCACAATAATGTCTCTGTCTGTCGCTCTGTTATGTAACTGGTCCTGTGGCTGTCTCTCAGACCGGCAGGAGGCGTCCCCTGTCCTCCTCAGTGACTCTTCTGTCCTCAGTCTGAGCGACCTCCTCAGTTTCTCCTACCAGGTGTCTCAGGCCATGGACTTCCTGTCTTCCAGAAATGTATGACCACACGTCAGCAAATCACTAGTTCATGTTGACAAGTGATGTTGCGTTTTGACACGTCATGTTGAGATGTTGATGCGTGTTACGTGTCCTCAGTGTGTCCACAGAGACCTGGCGGCTAGGAACGTCCTGGTCTGTGAGGGGAAGCTGGTGAAGATCTGTGACTTTGGTTTGGCTCGAGATTTGACCAAAGACCGGGACTACGTCGCCAGAGGAAACGTCAGTGAACCTTTAACAGTTTCATTGTCAGAGCTAAAAACCTGCAGATGTGTCTTTTGGTGCCTCATGTCCCCACCCATGTTCCCCCTCATGTCCCCTTTGATGTCCCCTCAGAGCTTCTTGCCCGTGAAGTGGATGTCTCCAGAGAGTATCTTCCAGAACATCTACAGCTCTCAGAGCGACGTCTGGTCCTACGGCGTCCTGCTGTGGGAGATCTTCTCTCTGGGTAAACCACTCTGAACCAGTCTAAACCAGTATGAACCAGTCTGACCCAGTATGAACCATTCTAAACCAGTATGAACCATTCGAAACCAGTCTAAACCTGTATGAACCAGTCTGCTCCAGTCTGAACCATTCTAAACCAGTCTGACCCAGTCTGAACCAGTCTAAACCAGTATGAACCAGTCAAATCCAGTACAAACCAATACACAGTCCTCCCACTACTGTGTGTGTTTTGTCCCAGGTGGGAGCCCATACCCGGACGTCCCGATGACGCAGGAGTTCTACTCGTCTCTGAAGAGCGGCTACAGGATGAGTCGACCCGAACACGCTCCGGAGGACATGTACGTCCCTCAACTCTCTGCTGTCAAACCTACATGTGTCCTCGAACGAGTCAAATGTGTAAATTCCCAATATCGTCAAACGTGGACTGTTTGACGATTTGTCTGTTTTCGTCTCTCAAACTTTTTTGGGGTCCAGATCAGCTGATCTGAATCCGTCCAATCAGCTCTGAGCGTGTTCACTCTGAGTTCGGCGCGTGCACGACCTCCATAAAAAGCCATCATCAACGGAGCCCCGATACCTCGATTCACCGCCGCGACCGCCGAGAAACAGAAACCGAGCTTCTTGAGCCCGTCGGAGCTCGAGGTTCTCGTGCTGCCTACGGAGAACACGAGCTCATATTTAGGAAGAAAAGTAACAGCTGCAGGGTTAGGGTTAGCTGGCTAACCCAGCTACGGAGAGAAAAGCATCATGGGAGAAAATCGACGCCCGTGTCGTCTGTGTCAACACGTACGTTTGAACGCACGTGTGCGTCGAGCGAACACTAAGCGCGCTTTATTAAAATGGTGGCGTGCAGGTGAAGCAGTGAGGGAGAGGATAAATGCTGGTCTTCATCTGGGTTCAGGCCCTCAGGGGGAAAACGCTCTCTGAAGCAGCTGAAAATGAAATCTATAAAAACATCGTTCAGAAAGGTCGACGGATTTCACTCCGCCGTGATCGTAGGCCGACCTCACTTTGGTTTGATTCGTATTTGACGTTAAACGGAGTAAATCTTCGTTCGGCGGCCGTTTGGACGTGTAGTCATTTAAAGGCCATCAGGATGCTGTTTGGACACATAAATGTCCTCTGGACTCATGTCCTGCTGAGGACATTCATATTTAATATTGATATAAAGCTCACAGCAAAAACACCACAGGAGCTTTGTTTATGGGCCTGAGAGTTACTGTGATGATTGTGGGTTAGATTATGGTGACACACGTGTGGGGACGGGACTTTTATTAACTGATATTTATTATTGATTTGGTTTACTGTCTTTTACTGTATGGTGGTATTTTAGCTTCTTGGATGATTTAAATTTTAAATTTAATTTATTATTGGAGTTTTGTTTTATTTTATTCTTTTTACTATATTAATTTTATATTTTATTTCTTATTTTTTATATACTTTATCCATACTGGAGTCATTGATGTGAAGTCATTTCTACATGAGCGATTACTTATTTTTGGACTTCTTTGTGCAGTTAGAGTGAACAACACAGACCTGAATGGGGGAAAAGACAGATAGCTGAAGTCTGTCTGGCTTTGTTGTGTTGCTGTAATGTTGTATGTTGTTTTTATGGCATGAAATTGTATTTTCTTTTATTTTTTAAGACTCTTTCAGAAAATGTTGTGAAATGAGACGACGCTTGTTTTCTCTTTCTTATATGAGGATGGGTGGTACACCAGTTACTGTCATTATTTGTTAAGAAACACACTCACAGGTGATTCATTGTCTCACACCTGCGCACACGACATAGGCAGAGCATTATCTGTTCGGATCAGTATTGTAAAAAAATGTGTTTAAAACTCTTGAAGAAGGTCATAGACCTACATTCTGTTGTATATCACATTTTCTAAATACTTAAGAAAACTTGTAAAATTGACAGCAGACAGTGTTTATATTAACTATATGATGAATATACACTTACCTGTAACATACTGTATCTTAACAATTTCTCCAAAACTTTCTGATTGACTCATGATATTTTAACCAGTTCATGAACCTACAGCCATAACCACTGAGCACTTCCCTGAGAGCCTGTAGCTCCACCTGTCTCCAGTCTCCTGCCACTGCAACTGCTGCTGCTGCTGCCTGATAACAGATTTCACAAAAATATCACATACATGTACTCTGGGTAATTCTGAAAATATGAAGCTAACAGATCACTGATAAACATCTTACAGCTTTTCAGACATATGATATGTAACATTGCACATAGTAGGTCTATGCTATATTGTTATATTATTATATTATTACTTTATTTATGTATTAAATTATGATAGAATTACTAACGGCACCAGTTCCTTACAATTTAAGTTTTTCCTCCAAGATCCAACATAGTTTTTTCCCTTAAGTTGTCATTTACTTTGTCAATAGTAAACTTGCCTTATTGTAAGAGGAATGAGTATAATACTTATGAAGGTCATACAATGCACAATGTAAATGTTTTGCTAACATTAAATGTTAACTAAGATACAAACATGTCAATTAATGTTAAATATCTATCTAAATATGTAACTTAACGTTAAATTATAATTTCAACATGTTCGCTAATGTTAAAAGTGAGCTAAACATGTTACTTAACATTAAATGTTTATTCATATATGTTAGCTATTGTCAAGTTAATTTAATGTCAGGTAACATTAAATATTTATTTAAATATGTAAGCTAACATTTAATTAGAATTCAAACATGTCAGTTAATGTTAAATGTGAATGTAAACATGTTAGCTAATGTTAAATGTGAATATAAACATGTTAGCTAATGTTAAATGTGAATATAAACATGTTAGCTAATGTTAAATGTGAACTTTAACATGTTAGCTAACATTACATGAAAAGCAGAACATGTTAGCTAACATTACATGAAAAGTCGAACATGTTAGCTAATGTTAAATGTGAACTTAAACATATTAGCTAATGTTACATGAAAAGTTAAACATGTTAGCTAATGTTAAATGTGAGTATAAACATGTTAGCTAATGTTAAATGTGAATGTAAACATGTT
>NW_024647698.1:0-241 GCF_008729295.1 Plectropomus leopardus
TGGTTAGCACTCTGGACTCTGAATCCAGCGATCCGAGTTCAAATCTCAGTGGGACCTGTCTTTAAGGAGATTAAGGAAAGGAAAGTATGCAATCTCCACGTCCCACTTCATCCCAAACCGAGGTGTCACGGAAGCAGGGCTCCGCCTTGAAAGTTCTCTCCTAACAACTCACAGCAACTAAATACGATGGATGGTTTGCACTCTGGACTCTGAATCCAGCGATCCGAGTTCAAATCTCGGT
>NW_024647699.1:0-375 GCF_008729295.1 Plectropomus leopardus
TTTTGCATTTGACCTTGGTTCATTTCATTCGGTATTTTGCATTTTATTATGTTTGGTTAATTTTCTTTGAATATTTGATCAGATTAATTTTTGCTTATATTTCTATTGCTGGGCTTGTAATTGCTTTGTGTTTTTTTTTTTGTGTTGAACAGGAGCTGTGGGCCCCCCCAGCGCGTGGCAGCCAGATCCCTTGGTGGTGGTATTCATTTGCAGTGAAGTGCACTCTGGGTGTCCCTGATTTTTTTCACGTGGTGTTTTACATAAAGCCTTTTCCCTGCTGGCTGCCCTGGTAAGCCCAAGCCCTAGTTCCTAAAGTTGTATATAGTTATTCTTTCTTTTTTTGAGTTAGCCCAGCAAGAGCAAAAAAAAAAAAAA
>NW_024647700.1:0-402 GCF_008729295.1 Plectropomus leopardus
TCAAGCTCCATTCGGTTAAAATGAGCACTAAGTGAAAGTCAAGTTCCGTGATGTGTTCAATGCGACCCTGTAAGATTTAGGTTTTGGTGAAAACTATCAATAATAAACAAATCAATAATACTGGCATTCATCGTATAAGTGGCAAATAATTTCATTTTCATTATTACAAAACAGATTTTTCATCAGCGTCGTCTGTGAATTTTGGGAGCATCTGGTTTACAAGATGAATCAAATGTATCATTTGAAATGAGACTTCTCAAACCCTTTAACAGTCACAGTAAGAAATGCTGTTTCAAAAAATTATACGATATAAGAGACCATAGAGTATGTTAACAAAATGCATCCATTTATTCAGAAAAAAAACAACATTTTCTTTGTATAATGTGTTTAAAAAGAGCAAAA
>NW_024647701.1:0-210 GCF_008729295.1 Plectropomus leopardus
ATGTTTTCTTTAAAAAAGTAAAAAGTTTAATAGTGTATAGTTTTTTTTCTGTTAAAGACAGTAAAAAGAACAGGCCAGTGTGAGATTATAAAACTAGTGTGTGAACAACAGGAAGCAGATATTTGGATGGATCATTTCCAGAGGGTTTGGGTTAGGGAGGGTTGGACCCTCCTAAAGCCCTTTGCTTCTGTTACTGAGACATTAGAGCGA
>NW_024647702.1:0-310 GCF_008729295.1 Plectropomus leopardus
CAAACATGGACCCAGCAGATAACGCCGCTCTCCATTCCCGTCTTGCCCGCGTTGAGGGGATGCTACAGCAGCATGAAGCTCAGCTCACCTCCAACGCAGCTGAGGCTCGCCAATCGGCTTCGGCGCTGGAACAAGCGCTAACTCTGTTAGCCACCCAAGTGCAGCAGATGGCTTCCTCGCTGACCCAGCACGCTTTGCCGCCACCGGCCCCCGCCTCACTTGCTCCACCACAGATGCCAACGCCTGGTCCGGTATCCGAACCGCGGGTGGGGGTTCCAGAACGATACGCCGGGGATCCTGAGGGCTGTAA
>NW_024647703.1:0-299 GCF_008729295.1 Plectropomus leopardus
TGATAGTACAGAAATGTTTTTTGTGCATTTTCTTAAAGGCATTTTGTATCTTCCTTTTATTCCATTTTATTTGTTTTCTTTTTTTCGGGCAATTTTTATGTAGTAACTTTTTACTAACTTCCTGCTCATTTTTGGGCCATTTTTTGTGCAGTTGCTTATTGTTTTTAATGTCTTTGTTCATGCTTGGCATCCCTGAAAATGAGGGTCTCTCCCTCATTTGATTTAAATAGGTGTGAATGAATTAAGTTGCCATCTTCCCATGTTTTTGAAAGAAATCAAGCCATTTTGCTCAGGTTTCA
>NW_024647704.1:0-203 GCF_008729295.1 Plectropomus leopardus
CTTATGAAAATGTATTTAACTTGAAACATTTTGAGGAATTTACATGAAAGTATATCAATAAATCATAGTAAACCAGAAGATGACAGACTACAGTTTAAGGATAATTTTAAGGATAATTATTCAATGAATATTTAAAAAATACCCACAACCTATAACCCAAACTCTGAGCTAAACTGTTGAAGCATTTTTTAGACTTTTGTTCA
>NW_024647705.1:0-250 GCF_008729295.1 Plectropomus leopardus
GTTGTAGAATGTCTCTGTTACTGTAGAATGTTTCTTAAGAATCTATTTAAGTCATGTTGCAATCAAAGTTTTAACCTGTCGGAGTGTGAGTCCTTGTGGAGGCCATCTTGTGCTGGTGTTCAAAGAAGAAGCACGCCTGAACAATAGCTCTTTTATGTGCTGTAGGAGTAGGCGGATTCTCAGATGTGATTGGTCAAAGGATAAGTGATGAAATGACAGGTAATTAAGACAAATACTCTGTGATAGTTAA
>NW_024647706.1:0-222 GCF_008729295.1 Plectropomus leopardus
CAGCAGGTGTGTGTTACCTGTGTAACAGCAGGTGTGTGTTACCTGTGTGGCAGCAGGTGTGTGTTACCTGTGTGGCAGCAGGTGTGTGTTACCTGTGTAACAGCAGGTGTGTGTTACCTGTGTGGCAGCAGGTGTGTGTTACCTGTGTGGCAGCAGGTGTGTGTTACCTGTGTAACAGCAGGTGTGTGTTACCTGTGTGGCAGCAGGTGTGTGTTACCTGTG
>NW_024647707.1:0-391 GCF_008729295.1 Plectropomus leopardus
AGTGGCCTCATTCGCCCTGTCAGAGCAGGAGGAGCGTGTAAGTTCATCACATTTTCTGTCTGAACCTGTCAGAACATAATTTCTGTTCCAGCAGAAAGTAATCTCAATTTCCTTTTGTCCTCTGCCAACAGTGGTTTGATGCGTACTACAGACTGGTGCGGCCAGAGCTCTAGAGAGGCACCAGGAAACGCAAGAGGGATGTGGAGGATGAGATGGATGGAGAAGAGAGATTCTTCATTTCCACTGCAGGGAGGCAGATCCACCGTGCCTCCAATGACCTGCACCGGTTGCACAAGAGGTACAACCTCACACCAGTGACCAGCCAGATGGCACGCAGAGTCTACGAGACGGCGACTAAAGAGTACTCTGATGCTCAAAAGTCAATGGTGGC
>NW_024647708.1:0-3781 GCF_008729295.1 Plectropomus leopardus
CACACACATACACACACATATCTACACACACACACACACACACACACTTGATACTCGGGTACACTCGGGTTAATATGTACGATTCTGAGTTCACCTGTCTGTGTCTCACCTGTCTGTGTCTCGCCTGTCTGTGTCCCGCCTGTCTGTGTCCCGCCTGTCTGTGTCCCGCCTGTCTGTGTCCCACCTGTCTATGTCTCACCTGTCTGTGTCTCACCTGTCTGTGTCCCACCTGTCTGTGTCTCACCTGTCTGTGTCTCACCTGTCTGTGTCTCTCAGGTCCCTGACTACTATGACATCATCAAGAAGCCAATCGCCCTCAGCACCATCAGAGAGAAAGTCAACAACTGTGAATATAAGACGGCAGGTGAGGACGCGCACACACACACACACACACACACACACACACGTCTGTGTTGCCATGGTAACTAATGAGTCAGTGGATGGAAGGGGGGCAGAGGCGGCCGATCATTTAAAGGAGATCTGCGCTCTCAACCAGCGTCTTTTAAGTCCAGTTGTGGACGTGAGCTGTGGACGGATAGAGGACCCGTTTTTGTCTTCGGGGTCAAACCTGTGAGCCAATGAGTGAGTTAGAAACAGGTGACGTCAGCTGTTTTCCAGAAACGTCACATCTGTGTTTGTACTGGAGTGACAGGTGAGCGTGAGGCTGCGTGAGCCACGCAGGTGAGGACGTTTGATGAAACAACAGGTGTGGGAGCGCCGCTCGTTTCCGGAAATGAAAATCATCATCCGACATAAACCGAGGTTTCTTTAAGAAGCGCATTATCCAAATTGAACATTTGGCCCGACAACGTGTCCTGGAGCCTTTAAAGTTTAATCGTGTCTCCGTGTGAGTTCGGAGGGTCGGTGCGGCCGACGTCAGCCAGGAAATCATCAGAACTGAATTCTACATTTTGACAAAGATTGGTTCCAAATGTCGGTTATCGGTGTGTGTGTCAGCAAGAGATGAGTAGAATGAGGATCAGTGCTCAGCAGGCACCGTCAGAAGACCTCCACCTGACGGAGGCTCAGTGAAGACTAAAGTAACGCTGTCTCTCTGTCTGTCTCTGTCTGCAGGCGAGTTTGTCTCTGACGTGGACCTGATGTTCTCGAACTGTCTTCAGTACAATCCTCGCCACACCAACGAGGCGAAGGCGGGACAGCGGCTGCAGCAGTTCTTCCAATCAGAGCTCAGCAGGCTCGGCCTATCAGAGCGCAGCGCCGCCCCGCCCACCAAACGGTCCCGACACTGAACCAAACCGCCGCTCTGACCTCACCGCCGTCCACTCTGCTTATCGATCCCTCCTCAGGCTCCTTGTGACCTTTGACTCCGTCAGCTGCGTTCCGGACCAGCTGACATCAGCAACAGGAGCGCCGAAGTCAAAGGTCACGAGGGCCGACTGGAACACCTGGTCTGTGTTTACCTGGTCACATGACCCAGAGCTCCTCCCTTTAACGCTCTGAAACCTGATTGGCTAGATTTCTTTAAAAATAGAGAAGAAGAAGAAGACAACGAGCGGCTGAAGAAACGGACCCAAAATGAGCTGAAAATCTGTGAAAAGTCTGAAAAAGGCCTGAAAATAATAAAAAAAATAAAAGTCAGAATCAGAAAAAACAAACGAGGAGCGGAAAATCAGCCGCAATGATTTCTAAAGAAAAGTAAATAAGTATATTTTCTGAATTATAGATTTATAAATATAGTTTTGTCAACATTTCTCATTTTTTAAAACGCTGAGTTTCAGGGCATTCTCGTCTCCGCTGACGCGTCCCCCGCAGTCTGTGGGACATGTCCTGCCAAGTGTCTTGTTGATTGAAAGAGTTAAATGTTCGAGAGGCGTGTGAATGCGGCGAGAGACACCTGAAGTCATCCAGGACTCAAAGGGTTAAAAACCACACGACCTATCGCTGTGAGGTCATCGACCCGTGAGGTCATCGACCCGTGAGGTCATCAACACCGTCAAGACTTCCTGTGAGACGCCGGTGGTCAGGGCGTCCACTTCCTGTCTACGTTTGTGGACAGACGGACAAGTAGCAGACATTCCTGTGGTGCTGGAGGACAGTAGAGACAGACATTAGAGACATTAGAAACATTAGAGACATAAGAGACAGTAAAGATGGACTCTAGAGACAGAGACAGTAGAAACAATAGAGGTGGACAGTCGAGACAAACAATAGAGACAGACAAATGGTAGAGACAGAGCCATTGGAGACAGAAGACACATTAGAGAGGGACAGTAGAGATATTAGAGACAGACAATAGAGACATTAGAGACAGGCAGAAGACACATTAGAGAGGGACAGTAGAGATATTAGAGACAGACAATAGAGACATTAGAGACAGGCAGAAGACACATTAGAGAGGGACAGTAGAGATATTAGAGACAGACAATAGAGACATTAGAGACAGGCAGAAGACACATTAGAGAGGGACAGTAGAGACATTAGAGACAGGCAGAAGACACATTAGAGAGGGACAGTAGAGACATTAGACAGACAGAAGAGACATTTAGAGACGGACAGTAGAGACATCAGAGACAGTAAAAACCACTCCTCTCAGAGTTGAGCGTTGCACTGAGGTTAAAAATCTCCCATCAGGCCGTTTGTTTTTCGCTCAGGGACAGATTCTCCGTCAGATAAAGACGTTTCGGTGCAGCTGGTTCTTACTGATGCAGAGCATCGCCACGGCAACAAGGCTCCTGGCTGATGCCCAAATAAGAGACTCTAACAGCCCTTTGCTAAAGGGACAGTCCAACATGTCCGGGAGCGTGAGACGGAGACGCCGTCCTCAGAGATGACCCGAACACGGTGTACTGTCCCTTTAAGAGCCGGAGCCGCCCCGCGGCCTCTGTGGATTTGTAGTTTTTGTATTTTTGACTACTGCCATGTTTTTGTTTTTCCTGCTTTAGGCTGTTTTTGTTAGACAACTTCTTCTGTGGTGTTAGTGTGACTGCTGCAGCTCAGTCCGAGTGTGTGTGAGAGTGTGTGTGTGTGTGCGTGTGAGAGTGAGTGTGTATGTGTGTGTGTGCGCATGAGAGTGTGTGTGTGCGTGTGCGAGTGTGTGTCTATGTCTATGTGTGCGTGTGTGTCTATGTGTGTGCGTGTGAGAGTGTGTGTGCGTGTGTGTCTATGTGTGCGTGCGTGTGAGAGTGTGTGTGTGCGTGTGAGAGTGTGTGTGTGTGTGTGCGTGTGAGAGTGTGTGTGTCTATGTGTGCGTGTGTGTGTGTGTGTGAGAGAGTGTGTGTGTGTGTGTGTGTGTGCGTGCGTGTGAGAGTGTGTGTGCGTGTGAGAGTGTGTGTGTGTGTGTGCAGCTGTACACTACACTGGAGCCGCTGCATATTTATTTAGCTGTTGTTTTTATTTATGACTGATAGAAGCTTCCTGAGGCTGTTTGTTTGTTCTCGTCAAAATAAATAAACTTTTATAACCAGCTGCTGACTCATCATGAGCTGCTCACACACACTCACACACACACATACACACACACACACTCTCACACACACACACACACACACTCTCACACACACACACGATTCCTCAGAATCTGATAGCTGATTACTGATGTTTGTGTTTAGAGAGTAAAGAAGTATTTTAAAGTATCTGAGGCAGTAAAAGTACTTGCATGTGAATACTTGAACAGACTGTAGTTGAACTGAAACAGTAAAATAACTGAAGTGTGACCTGATGAAGATATTGATCCAGCTGAAGTTACCACGTATTTCCCTCCAGATGTCCATCGTCTGTCCTGCATACCTGTCTATGTAGATATGTATGTATACATACATAT
>NW_024647709.1:0-280 GCF_008729295.1 Plectropomus leopardus
ACAAGGAAAGAAAAATATAAACAAACAAACAAACTAATCAGAAAAAAGGAAAGCAAAAACAAATAAATATAAGATAAGATAATCCTTATTTTACCTTATCTTTATCTTACAAGTTTTGCAGCAGTACATGGTAAAGGGTAAAGGTCAAATAGAATAACATACAATAGATAACAATAACATATAATAGATCAAGATCAATATACTGTACAAATATTAGTATACTGGACAAAAAATACAAATCAAATAAAAAGTAGAGCTACAAATAAAAAATAGAGTTATT
>NW_024647710.1:0-381 GCF_008729295.1 Plectropomus leopardus
CAGAAATGATGTTCTGACAGGTTCTGACAGAAAATGTGATGAACTTACACACTCCTCCTGCTCTGACAGGGCGAATGAGGCCACTTGCTGTGCTGCGGTCTTGTGCTCCTGTACCCCAACGACATAGTGTGATTCGCATCTTCTCCTGGAAAGCCACTCCCTGACCTGTAAAAATATGAGGATATCAAATTAATTAGTAGTGTTAATGACTAAAATATCAGGGGAAAATTTGCCAATGCAGACCAAAATAATATGGAAACACTCACCGTCATGTGCTCCACCACGCCCGGTCGTTGGAGGTGTCGCAAGATCACAACAGCTGAGAGGTAGTGCACCACAAAGAGCCTTTCGTCAGCGCCCAGGGTGTCAGGACAAACCAAC
>NW_024647711.1:0-214 GCF_008729295.1 Plectropomus leopardus
TCGTTCAAAGGGAAAGCACACGCGATACATTCATTGCGACCCGTTTGGAAGGGCCACAGCCGCGCTCTGCTGCCCTTGACGGAATACGGGAAACGGGTCGCGGGCTTGGCGTGCGATTGGAAATGTAAGGGCCAACGAATCGCAAAGGACCTCCACTGTCCCCTCAGATTTTGTCGACTTCGGATTTTATTGTGCATTTGCTTGCAATCTATTC
>NW_024647712.1:0-650 GCF_008729295.1 Plectropomus leopardus
TCCTTTCTTCCACAACATTGATGCTAGTGATCATAACTGCTTAGGCATAAGCAACAGACCAGGAGCAATGAGTCAAACGCTGGGGTTTTTGCGACAAAGGAGGAAAGCCTTAAGCAATGTCCTCCGGAGAAAACTTGATTTCCTATCTTCCCCAGCCATTCTGAGGCAAGAGTTTATCAGAGTGTTTCCAGTCTGTGATCCTTTACTCCTCCCCCATCTCTCATTAGCTGCAAACACACAGCTGTTGGGTTACCTCTCCAGGGCGCCCATTAAGGGCTGCCACTCAGGCTTACAGTGTCCCTGAGCCAATCATATTAGAGCTCCCGCCCACGCACTGCCACTGCTATGCTGCTCTTCACCAGCCATACTAATAACGTTTAAGTATTTTCACAGGTGGCCCATAAGTCGCCTGAGAGGAGAGCGCATATGAAGAGAGGGAGAACAACGATTAAGGAACAGAAGTTTGCATTTCTATGAATACCGATTACAGGCAAAATTATGTAATTGGGAAAGTTTGTGAGTTTATATTTTATGTGTCTTGTTGGTGTTTGATCTTTTGCCGTTTAATTTGTCCCTTGAGCGTTTTTGTTTTTGTAATTAACCGTGTAAATTAAGGGTATTTAAAAGGGATAGTTAAGTTTTTTTTTTTT
>NW_024647713.1:0-315 GCF_008729295.1 Plectropomus leopardus
ATAAGTAAAATGCTGTGACCACCCAGTGGGTCCATGGCCCGCAGGGTTGGAATCAGGGCTGGGAAGCCGGACAGCATGAAGGGGAGGGTGCCCTGGGTGTGCTGACCCCTGGCATCATCGAATCCTCCTGAGGGGCTATATCCCGTGCATCCCAGGGGAGGATGTGAACATGGAATCCAAGTGGTCCATGTTCAGTACCTCCATTGTGGAAGTGGCTGCTAAAAGCTATGGTCCGAAAGTCACCGATGCCTGTCTTTGCAAGCAGCCTCGCATACCAAAACAAATACTTTGTTTTAGGTACTGCGGGTGGACACC
>NW_024647714.1:0-403 GCF_008729295.1 Plectropomus leopardus
ACCCAGAGGCACCATCCCTGCAGTTTGTCGGTGATAGAGAGAAGCTGTGTACCTCCGTGAGCTCTCTGAGGCAAAACTGAAAAAGAGAACACAGCAGATTTACCTCAAGAGCTTGAAAAGGTTGGTAGCAAATTTTGTTTTTATGATGATGTCAACAGTCTAGTAACTTGTTAGTAAATGAATCTCTCAACCAAGCTTCTGTATTTTGATGCGGACTTGCTGCTGAACATTACTCCGCAGCGCGACCAGTTGTTAGTACATGAACATACTTAAATCCTCTTACTTCCCCTGACAGATTCCTGGGTTTCCACACGGTCCAAACCAACATGAGGCATGAGGATGAGGCCTTTTTTAAAGAGTGCCAGCACTTCACTGAGTTCATTGGATCTTTGCAGGAAATCAT
>NW_024647715.1:0-221 GCF_008729295.1 Plectropomus leopardus
ATTGCTAACCCTTTTGAAACCTGTGGAAATTGGCTTGATTTTTTTTTTAAAACATGGAAAGAAGGCAACAAGAAATGACCCAAAATACAGGAAATTATTCAAAAGTTGGAAGAATATTACCTGAAATTAGCAAAAAAAAATAAAAATAACAGAATAAAAATATGAAATGACCTGAAAAGTGCTAAATAAAAAGTA
Source organism: Plectropomus leopardus (assembly GCF_008729295.1). NCBI lineage: Eukaryota > Metazoa > Chordata > Actinopteri > Perciformes > Serranidae > Plectropomus > Plectropomus leopardus. Next base: position 196 of record NW_024647715.1, read on the forward strand.
ATTGATATATATAATTAAAAACAATA
>NW_024647716.1:0-354 GCF_008729295.1 Plectropomus leopardus
ATTGCTAACCCTTTTGAAACCTGTGGAAATTGGCTTGATTTTTTTTTAAAACATGGAAAGAAGGCAACAAGAAATGACCCAAAACACAGGAAATTATTCAAAAGTTGGAAGAATATTACCTGAAATTAGCAAAAAAAAATAAAAATAACAGAATCAAAATATGAAATGACCTGAAAAGTGCTAAATAAAAAGTAATTGATATATATAATTAAAAACAATACATGGTTTATGTACCTAATGTACCTGATCTCTACAATATGTTAGTGTCAGAGGAGTCAGGCTTCAGTATCTGAAATGTAACAATTTGTTTAATAGATTTTCTGAACCAGGGATAGAAAAAGGCATAGATCAGAG
>NW_024647717.1:0-494 GCF_008729295.1 Plectropomus leopardus
GCCGTGATGTTAGTCTGTGCATGCCCCATGCACAATTGAAAAGAAATACATGGAGTGTGTGTGTCTTGAGTTTCATGCCACAGATCCCTGGAGGAGTGAAGGTGATGGCGGGTGATCAGTAGCCCTGAGTAGTGTCAGCGGGGCGAAGGAAACGCTGGATGTGACAAGAGGCCAGGAGGGCTGACGGATGAGTCTACACACTCACACACGCACACAAATACACAGAGGACCATTTATTAAAGACTGCCAGTGCACAATAGAGCAGCCAGGAAACCAAAACACTGGACCTGGTGTGTGTGTGTGTGTGTGTGTGTATGTGTGTGTGAGAGAGTGTGCGTGTGTGTGGATGCATGCACAAACACGCACATGTGAGGAGAGTCTCACAGCGTTGTTCGTATCTCACCCTGAGAACAAAGATCCTTCTGTAGTGGCGCTGTGAACCCTTACTTTTATATATATGTGTATGTATGTGTGTGTGTGTGTGTGTGTGTGTG
>NW_024647718.1:0-351 GCF_008729295.1 Plectropomus leopardus
TAGACCTCCAATTTGAAGTAACACAATACTTCTTAAGGTGGGGGGGGGAGTAGTCTAGCGAGCCACCAGAGCCCCTCCTCAGCGCAACTTGTAATTTGTGCACTAAATTCGTCAGAGTCCAATCTCTTTCCCGTATATGTTGGTCCATTATAATCAAACTATGAGTTAAAGGGAATCTCACACAGCAATAAATCAAAAACTGAAATTAAGAGCTGGTAGCTGTGTATTAAACAAATGAGAGGTATAAACAAAAATAGATAAGGTTCAAGCTTAATGGGGTGGGGGGGGAGCCAGCTACAAAACAAACAGGTGCTGTATAGTTTTTGCTCCCATCAACAATGACATTACTCC
>NW_024647719.1:0-2128 GCF_008729295.1 Plectropomus leopardus
TTATTTATTTTTAGCTATTTACATTGCTATTATTGTTTGTTTTTTTGGATGATTTTACTTATATTTGAACAGTTATTTGACTGCTTGTTGATGCGTGGCATCACTGAAAGTGAGGGTCTGGTAATGGGGATGAGGGTTTGACTGAATGAATGAATGAAGGAGGGCGTGTGTCCTCACCAGATGAAGTCCCTGCAGTGGGAGCAGTAGGTGGGCTGTCTCAGGTAGGTGGCCATGAACTTGTGTCCGTTGACCTGGTGGACCCGTCGGCGTACGGCGCCCTGACGCTTCCTGGGACCCATCCGCTGCCGAAACACCCGCTCCTCATTCTCTGTTGAGCCCGCCGGAGCTGCAAGCAAGCAAGAAATAGAAATAAATGATTTAATATTTGCATTAAATTGTAACACAAGTTTGCAGGTATCAGTAGCATTTCATGTTTTTTTTTACACTGTGGCTTCTCTAAAATTGTTTATTTTTTGGGAAATTAGGTGCCTTGATTCTCGCTGAATTACTGAATCTTCACAAAATCTGCACACACATGCAGCCACTAGATGGCGGCGATGCTGCGTGACTGAGGATGCACAGATTCAACACACATCTTTTTTTTTGTCTCTCCTGATTCTGTTAAATCACAGAAGGCTTCCCCAGTGGGACCACAGAGATTTCAATTACTGCCTAACACCGTTAATCACACACACACACACACACACACACACACACACACACACCTGAGGCGTGTGTCAGAGAGAGGGAGGGTTTACTTTGCAGAGATGTGGATTGGATGAACACATTGAGTGTGTCATGAGACAAATACAAACAAAAACATAGAAACTCATCACATCAACACAAACGGATCACAAATATCTTTGAACGAGCGTCTCAGAAACCTACAGCGTTCACGATACAGGCCCCACACCACCCTCAAACCACAGACTAGACCCACCATGTCTCATATTAGATTAAAATATTAAAAGGAGAGCAGACAGTCATGTTAACCTGTTTCATGTTAGTGGAACTGCTGTGTACTGCTGTTTACTGCTGTGTACTGCTGTGTACTGCTGTGTACTGCTGTTTACTGCTGTGTACTGCTGTGTACTGCTGTTTACTGCTGTGTACTGCTGTTTACTGCTGTGTACCGCTGTGTACTGCTGTGTACCGCTGTGTACCGCTGTTTACTGCTGTGTACTGCTGTGTACTGCTGTTTACTGCTGTGTACTGCTGTGTACCGCTGTGTACCGCTGTGTACTGCTGTGTACTGCTGTTTACTGCTGTGTACTGCTGTGTACTGCTGTTTACTGCTGTGTACTGCTGTTTACTGCTGTGTACCGCTGTGTACTGCTGTGTACCGCTGTTTACTGCTGTGTATCGCTGTGTACCGCTGTGTACCGCTGTGTACCGCTGTGTACCGCTGTGTACTGCTGTGTACTGCTGTGTACTGCTGTTTACTGCTGTGTATTGCTGTGTACCGCTGTGTACTGCTGTTTACTGCTGTGTACTGCTGTTTACTGCTGTGTACTGCTGTTTACTGCTGTTTACTGCTGTGTATCGCTGTGTACCGCTGTGTACCGCTGTGTACCACTGTTTACTGCTGTGTATCGCTGTGTACTGCTGTGTACTGCTGTGTACTGCTGTTTACTGCTGTTTACTGCTGTGTATTGCTGTTTACTGTGTACTGATGTTTACTGCTGTGTACTGCTGATTACTGCTGTTTACTGCTGTTTACTGCTGTTTACTGCTGTTTACTGTGTACTGATGTTCACAGCTGTTTACTGCTGTGGACTGCTGTGTACTGCTGATTACTGCTGTTTCCTGTTTACTGCTGTGTACTGCTGTTTACTGCTTTTAACTGCTGATTACTGCTGTTTACTGTTTACTGTTGTGTACTGCTATGTACTGCTGTGTACTGGTGTGTACTGCTGTGTACTGCTGTGTATTGCTGTCTACTGCTGTATAGTGCTGTGTACTGCTGTGTATTGCTGTGTACCGATGTGTACTGCTGTTTACTGCTGTGTACTGCTATGTACCGCTGTGTACTGTTGTTTACTGCTGTGTACTGTGTACTGATCCGACTTTTCTCTTTCCTTGAGCACACCTGTCCGGTCAAAATAACACCTGTGCACGTGACATATAA
>NW_024647720.1:0-491 GCF_008729295.1 Plectropomus leopardus
CACTAGCTAGGGAAAAGTAATTGGCCTGACTTTGACCACAGTCTCCGTGTTCAACATTTGACAGTGTGTCTATGTGGCGAGTTTCACGGAAGTAATGATACCATCCATTGACTTGCCGTTTAATATAATAATCTTTACACGCAGCGTAGTTGACTATGTTTTAGCCTGCCATTTAATTGCTTAGAAAAAAATTGTCCCGAGGCCAAACTTACTTGCCAACCCCTGTACTATACTATGTTGTTTTTGGCCATTTTTGTCAACATGCTATATTATGATATTTTTGGCCGTTTTTTCAACATCCTATTATATGATGTGTCTCGACATGCTTTAAGCCCTTTTTTTGACATGTCATATTTTGACATTTTTCAACAATATACTTTGTTGTTTTCAGACATTTTTTCGACGTGCTTTATTATCTCTACACCTCAGACTGGAGATTCTACTCCCGGTCCTGCCACCTGCCGCAGTTTTCGGACAACTCTGCCTTCTTG
>NW_024647721.1:0-232 GCF_008729295.1 Plectropomus leopardus
TGACAGATAAGATGCAACTGGACACAAGGTACGGTGCAACTGGACGTTTGTATTGTAGGGTACAACTGGTGCAAATGGATGGAAGGTGAGATACAGGTGGATGATAGGTACAGTGCAGTTAAGTTGCAGGTGGTTGACAAGTAAGGTGCAGCTGATTTTATAGGTAAGTGGCAACTGGATGTAAAGTAAGGTGCAGGTACTTGCTATTAACAGCCCCACCACTTACCTGTCA
>NW_024647722.1:0-211 GCF_008729295.1 Plectropomus leopardus
CATCACTTTTCTTGTCCTGCGTTCAGACGCCTACAAGGAGTTAAACCCCTGAAACACTTTGTTTTCAACATTGCAAGAAATGGTCCACAAATTGCAAGAAATTAGTTAAAGCTGACAAGAAACTTACCTAAAGTTTAGTTTTTAAAAAGAGCAGAGCAGTGATTTCTTATTTTAAAAAATTGTGGAAAAAAAGTAAATGAGCAATTATTAG
>NW_024647723.1:0-228 GCF_008729295.1 Plectropomus leopardus
GGACAGAGGCGGAGGAACACCGTCTCCGGACCGCAGGGGAGGGCTGATCGGGATTCAGGCGGTGGAACTCCTTCACCAACTGGTCATCCAAGATCTGCCGCGCAGGAACCCAGGACCGCTCCTCTGGGCCGTAACCCTCCCAGTCCACCAGATACTGCAGACCCCTACCCCGTCGACGGGGGCGAAGCAAGCGACGCACCGTGTAAGCCGGAGCCCCATCAATGAGAC
>NW_024647724.1:0-482 GCF_008729295.1 Plectropomus leopardus
CAAAATTCAGTTTGAGATCAAAATTTTTGCATGCTTTTGTCTCCTTACGCTTACAAGCAATCACTTGACAAAGTTCCTCTTTTGTTTATTTTATACAAACTATATTCCTTAAGTCTTTAAACCTGAGCAAATTGGCTTAATTTTTTCAAAAACACAGGAAAAAGGCAATGAGCAACTTCAAAAAGAAATGACCAAAGATTTATTAAGAAATATTAAGAAAAATTAGGAGAAAAAAAACTAATAAAGATTTAAGAAAAAACAATACAAGCAAGGAATTGACTTGAGCAAAATCTGCTGAATAAATACTGTAATGTAATTTTCAATATATAATTATGATAATTATACAAATAGTTTAATGAACATTTTCCCCAATCGATTAATTTCTTACAATTTGCAGGACATCTTGCCAGGTTGCTCATTGCTTTTCCACCCATGTTTTTTTTTTCAATGTCGTCAAACCATTTGCATAGCCTTTATTCATT
>NW_024647725.1:0-223 GCF_008729295.1 Plectropomus leopardus
CAGAGCGTTTGCTGCATCTGGAGTTTACTTCTCTGATATTTTCTCTTCAAAGAAAATGAAGAAAAAATATCAAAGAAATTGAAGAGGATGTTGCTGCATGAGGCCCAGAGTCTTCTAATGACACATCTGTGATTCTTTATTCAGGTTGAAGAGCTGCAGGTTGTCAGAGATCAGCTGTGCTTCTCTGGTCTCAGCTCTGAAGTCCAACCCCTCCCATCTGACA
>NW_024647726.1:0-267 GCF_008729295.1 Plectropomus leopardus
GAAATGTGTAGGGCTATACCCGACTTAGAATTATGCCAGTCGAATCAGATCTCTCTTTCCCTTCATGTATGCCAACTAGGCATGGCAAATCATTTTTTAAGCTCTTTTGGTTTTAGGGCAGGAGCATACAGCTTTAAATGGCTGTATTTAGTATGTATTGTAATGCTTATTTTCGAAGAAAACATGGCATGTTTTCTTTTCATAAAAAAAGGTGATTTTTCACATCTTTTTTTATTTTTTTTGACTATTTTTATTGGAAACTTAAAA
>NW_024647727.1:0-525 GCF_008729295.1 Plectropomus leopardus
AAAGGTTGCATGAAATGGATCAAGAGAGAAAGGGTGGGGGTGGGGGGTGCATAGAGACTGCTTATGCCTAGGGCCCAGAATTTGGTGCTACGCCCCTGATCATGACATACATTAACATCAATACTCTGCCTGGTTGATATTTATAATTTTTATGAACAGCTTTATATAATGACCATCAAATAGCAAAAGCTTTTCAGGTGTGTACATACACAACCCATGCACCCACGCAAACACATAAATGTATGCTCTCTTTCTTCCTCCCTTGCACACCTTGATGTGTCTGTGTGCATGTGTCCTTCCTCCTCTGCCATGACTACAAAAACCTGACCTGCCTGCTGTCAGCCACAGAGGCACCTTGCGTCCCTGCGCCCCCTCCCCCCCGAGTGGCCGACTCACCCCGTCACCACGAGGGGAAGACGAGCAAGGGGAGGAGGCGGTGGGATGACGGGGGATAACGGGGTAGGAAGAGGGAAAAGTAGGGGGTTGGGGTGGTGGGAGGAGATGCAGGGGGGGAAGGATCATGGA
>NW_024647728.1:0-620 GCF_008729295.1 Plectropomus leopardus
TGTTCTGAGCTGCAGCTCAAATTCATTTTTAGAGAGATCCTTGTCACTCAAATAAATACCAACATTGGTCAAAGAAAATGGTTTCATATTTTTTGACATTTCATCGATTGAAAATCATTGTTGGATATTAATTGTTAGTGTTTTTACTAAATTGCCTCAATAAATCATGAAAATGTGCCTTTTTTCAATATAAAGTTGTTAGTGCTTGCTGAGGTTACAGTCAGCTCTGTGTTCAGTGGTCTGTGTCAGAGTCTCTTCCTCTTCAGCAGCTACAGTCGGTTCCTGCTGTAACAGCTCAGAGTCTCTGCAGTCTGACTGAGGGAGGTTTTTGTACGACCAAAAATCACTGTGTGAACACTGGTCCATTATGTACACTATTACAATAATAAACTGCTGCGTCTTCAGTCTGAACTCCACTGATGGTCAAAGTGAAGTCAGAGCTGCTTCCACTGCCACTAAACCGAGCTGGTGTTCCTGAATGTCTGATGTTGACTTTTCTTATCAGGAGCTTTGGAGGCTGTCCAGATTTCTGTTGATACCAGCACATACAGTCAACGCCACCACAAGTACCAACAGCCGGGCTGGTTTGACAGGTGAGCTTGACAGTGGATCCTGGAGTA
>NW_024647729.1:0-376 GCF_008729295.1 Plectropomus leopardus
AATATATACACACACACATCACATTGTATTTCCACGCAGTCATCTAACAATGACTAGTATCTTTATTGAGTTAAAGATGTTTAGGATTGTTTACTATAAAATATAATCTAAGAGTGTGTTGAACATTAACCACATATTTAAGGACTTTTAAAGTCAGTAGTAGGAGGCAAAAAACAAAACAAAACACAGAAACAAACTACGATACACACTGTTTAAAGAGTGTTTCTTTAAATGTGTCTCTTTGCCCTACAAGGTGATGTAGAGACAGGATGTCAAAAGGGAAGACCGTCTCAGTGGACGCATGGCTTTTGGTAAGAGCTGCTATCAGAGCAGTTTGTCAATTCTACTGTTGCACTTGTAATAAAGTAAGTCATTA
>NW_024647730.1:0-3187 GCF_008729295.1 Plectropomus leopardus
TAGCATGTCGAAAAAATGACCCAAAAAGCAAGGCTATAGTATGACAAAAACGTCAAAAAATGACATGTCCTAAAAACAGCTAACAACACAGCAAAACTGCATAAAAAGCATGCCAAAACACGCCATAGCATTAAAACATGGGAAAAAAACGCCAAAAACACCATAATTTAGCATGTCGAAAAAAATGACCCAAAAAGCAAGGCTATAGTATGGCAAAAACCTCAAAAAATGACATGTCTTAAAAACAGCTAAAAACACTAAAACACTGCATAAAAAAGCGTGCCAAAACACGCCATAGCATTAAAACATGGAAAACACGCCAAAAACAATAATATATAGCATGTCGAAAAAATGACCCAAAAAGCAAGGCTATAGTATGGCAAAAAAGTCAAAAAATGACATGTCCTAAAAACAGCTAAAAACACCTCAAAACTGCATAAAATAGCATGCCAAAACATGCCATAGTATTGAAACATGGAAAAAATGCCAAAAACACCATAATTTAGCATGTCGAAAAAATTAGCCAAAAAGCAAGGCTATAGTATGGCAAAAACCTCAAAAAATGACATGTCATGACATTGTCCTAAAACAGCTAAAAACACTCAAAACAGCATAAAATAGCATGCCAAAACACGCCATAGCATTTGAAACATGGAAAAAAAAAATGCCAAAAACACACATAATTTAGCATGTCGAAAAAATGACCCAAAAAGCAAGGCTATAGTATGGCAAAAATGTCAAAAAATGACATGTCCTAAAAACAGCTAAAAACAACCTCAAAACAGCATAAAATAGTGTGCCAAAACACGCCATAGCATTAAAATGTGAAAAAAACACGCCAAAAACACCATAATTTAGCATGTCGAAAAAATGACCCAAAAAGCAAGGCTATAGTATGGCAAAAATGTCAAAATATGACATGTCCAAAAAACAGCTAAAAAACCTCAAAACAGCATAATGTAGCGTGCCAAAACACCCATAGCATTAATCTTTGCAAAAAACCCTCTAAAAAATCACTACAAAGGAAGTACTGACTGAAAGCAGACTAAAAATCATGTTGGGAAAAAGCTGTGATAAAGCATGTCTATAGTGTCCGCAAAATCCGGTCAAACATTCTAAGACATGTCCGGCAAAAAAACTTAGCTTTCTGCTTTTCCACTGTTTAAAAATGTTTGGAAAAAAATCTCTTCTCTTTGCATCTAACCTGGTGTTGTCTTCCATAATTTTGCTGCATTAAAGTCAATCATAGGAAAATATATTAGACTGTGCCAAATTTTTGCCATATTTTAAAACATGGTAATTAAAAAATGACCCAAAAAGCAAGCATAGTTATAAAAATCAAAAAATGACATGTCATAAAACAGCTAAAATCATAAAAAGCATAAAAAAGGTGCCAAAACATTAATGAGCATTAAAAAACAAACACAAGAAAATACAATAATTACATAAAAAAAATGACCAAAAAGCAAGGCATATAGTATGGCAAAAACGTAAAAAAAATGACATGTCCGAAAAAAAAAACAGCTAAAAACACCTCAAAACAGCATAAAAAAGCGTGCCAAAACACGCCATAGCATTAAAACATGGAGAACAAGCCGAAAACACCATAATTTAGCATGTCGAAAAAATGACCCAAAAAGCAAGGCTATAGTATGGCAAAAATGTCAAAAAATGACATGTCCTAAAAACAGCTAAAAACACCAGCAAAACTGCATAAAAAGCATGCCAAAACACGCCATAGCATTAAAACATGGGAAAAAAAACGCCAAAAACACCATAATTTAGCATGTCGAAAAAATGACCCAAAAAGCAAGGCTATAGTATGGCAAAAATGTCAAAAAATGAAATGTCCTAAAAACAGCTAAAAACACTAAAAACAGCTAAAAACACCTCAAAACTGCATGAAATAGCATGCCAAAACATGCCATAGTATTGAAACATGGAAAAAATGCCAAAAACACCATAATTTAGCATGTCGAAAGAATTAGCCAAAAAGCAAGGCTATAGTATGGCAAAAACCTCAAACAATGACATGTCTTAAAAACAGCTAAAAACACAGCAAAACTGCATAAAATAGCATGCCAAAACACGCCATAGCATTAAAACATGGAAAACACACTAAAAACACCATAATTTAGCATGACGAAAAAATGACCCAAAAAGCAAGGCTATAGTATGGCAAAAACCTCAAAAAATGACATGTCTTAAAAACAGCTAAAAACACTAAAACACTGCATAAAAAAGCGTGCCAAAACACGCCATAGCATTACAACATGGAAAACACGCCAAAAACAATAATATATAGCATGTCGAAAAAATGACCCAAAAAGCAAGGCTATAGTATGGCAAAAATGTCAAAAAATGAAATGTCCTAAAAACAGCTAAAAACACTGAAACACTGCATAAAAAGCGTGCCAAAACACGCCATAGCATTAAAACATGGAAAACACGTCAAAAACAATAAAATATAGCATGTCGAAAAAATTACCTAAAAAGCAAGACTATAGTATGGCAAAAACCTCAAAATGACATGTCCTAAAAACAGCTAAAAACACAACAAAACTACATAAAATAGCATGCCAAAACACGCCATAGCATTGAAACATGGGGAAAAAACACCAAAAACACCATAATTTAGCATGTCGAAAAAATGACCCAAAAAGCAAGGCTATAGTATGACAAAAACGTCAAAAAATGACATGTCCTAAAAACAGCTAACAACACAGCAAAACTGCATAAAAAGCATGCCAAAACACGCCATAGCATTAAAACATGGGAAAAAAACGCCAAAAACACCATAATTTAGCATGTCGAAAAAAATGACCCAAAAAGCAAGGCTATAGTATGGCAAAAACCTCAAAAAATGACATGTCTTAAAAACAGCTAAAAACACTAAAACACTGCATAAAAAAGCGTGCCAAAACACGCCATAGCATTAAAACATGGAAAACACGCCAAAAACAATAATATATAGCATGTCGAAAAAATGACCCAAAAAGCAAGGCTATAGTATGGCAAAAAAGTCAAAAAATGACATGTCCTAAAAACAGCTAAAAACACCTCAAAACTGCATAAAATAGCATGCCAAAACATGCCATAGTATTGAAACATGGAAAAAATGCCAAAAACACCATAATTTAGCATGTCGAAAAAATTAGCCAAAAAGCAAGGCTATAGTATGGCAAAA
>NW_024647731.1:0-566 GCF_008729295.1 Plectropomus leopardus
ATTGTTGGATATTAATTGTTAGTGTTTTTACTAAATTGCCTCAATAAATCATGAAAATGTGCCTTTTTAAAATACTAAGTTGTTAGTGCTTGCTGAGGTTCCAGTCAGCTCTGTGTTCAGTGGTCTGTGTCAGAGTCTCTTCCTCTTCAGCAGCTGCAGTCGGTTCCTGCTGTAACAGCTCAGAGTCTCTGCAGTCTGACTGAGGGAGGTTTTTGTACGACCAAAAATCACTGTGTGAAAACTGGTCCATTATGTACACTATTACAATAATAAACTGCTGCGTCTTCAGTCTGAACTCCACTGATGGTCAAAGTGAAGTCAGAGCTGCTTCCACTGCCACTAAACCGAGCTGGTGTTCCTGAAAAACGTGTGCTCACATATGTTATTAGGAGCTTTGGAGGCTGTCCAGATTTCTGTTGATACCAGTGCATCCAGTCATCTCCATCACTGTCTCTGTAAACAGCCTGGCTGGTTTGACAGGTGAGCTTGACAGTGGATCCTGGAGTAAATGTCACTACCGGAGGCTGAGTCACAGTCACCTGACCGCTGCATCCTGCAGACAAAAA
>NW_024647733.1:0-339 GCF_008729295.1 Plectropomus leopardus
GGTTCTGCTCTGTGAGGTTCTGCTCTGTGAGGTTCTCCTCTTTATGGTTCTGCTCTGTGAGGTTCTGCTGTTTATGGTTCTGCTCTATGAGGTTCTCCTCAATGAGGTTCTGCTCTGTGTAGTTCTCCTCTGTGAGGTTCTGCTCTGTGTGGTTCTCCTCTTTATGGTTCTGCTCTGTGAGGTTCTGCTCTGTGAGGTTCTGCTCTGTGAGGTTCTCCTCTTTATGGTTCTGCTCTGTGAGGTTCTGCTGTTTATGGTTCTGCTCTATGAGGTTCTGCTCTGTGAGGTTCTCCTCTGTGTGGTTCTCCTCTTTATGGTTCTGCTCTGTGAGGTTCTCCT
>NW_024647734.1:0-445 GCF_008729295.1 Plectropomus leopardus
ATAACCTTATACGTAAGGGTTAAGGTTAGGCATTTAGTTGTGAGGGTAAAGGGCCAGGGCAGGGGAAAACAACCTGTAGCTCCAGAACCACATGCTGTAGTTCATCTCTGTCCAGTGTTTCCCTGTGGCTTTAACAAAAAATACATGGAAATGAAATGATTTTTATTTTTTCATTCATCATTGTTGTAGGCCTAAAGTAATTCTTACATTTTTCCAATTGTAAAAACATGTAACATATACACAGAATAGAAAAAAATTTAAAAACTTTTAAAACTTTTTGTTTAAAAATTTAACATTACGTCAACTAAAATGTGCGTTATGCCTCTATTGCCTGGCACCCTTTCCTAAATTTGGCTGAAGCTCAATAGCGGTGGCACGACTTTAGTTTCCCTAGCTTGGCTAGCTATCGATTCTAAATCCAAAAAAGCAAAAGTTAGAGAAATAT
>NW_024647735.1:0-710 GCF_008729295.1 Plectropomus leopardus
CATTGTTGATGGTCAAACGATAATCTGATGTAGACTGATGAGTAGATATGAACTTTGGAGAAGAGAAACCAGAGCCATAGGTTGGAGAGCTATCACTGTGATAAAACCTCAGTACAAACTGAGGAACTCTTCCTGGAGTCTGTTTATACCAGCGAGCTGCACTGTTAGTAACAGTCCCCAGGTTACAGTCCATGGTGGCTGTCTCTCCTTTCCTCACTGTCACAACAGGAGGCTTCTGTGTCACCACCGTCACACCACTCACACCTGGAAACAACAAGACAACAAGGAGTCAAGAGAAACACACAGACTGATGAATCCAACATGAGGTCAAAGCTGCAGTAAGTCAGCCTCCTTACATGTTAGAGCAGTGATGAGAGTGCAGAGCGTCCCCAGCATGTTGTCAGTGTGTGCTCAGAATGGTCTTGTAACTTGGAAAGTGAGATGGCTGCTGACAGATCAGAGAGTTTGGAGGATGAGGAGAGGAGGTGCTGGAGGAGCAATTTAATACAACACTGAAACTGAGAGTGACTGACAGGAGGAGGAGCTTTGCTTCAGTCTGCGTGGTTTATCACATTTGTAAATCTTCTCTTCTGGGGAGGAAATTGTGTTAAATGCATCTATTATTGTCAGTGTAGATGGAAATTTTCATTTACAAAACACTACAATGGGATTTCAAAAAGTCTGCAGTTTATATGAATTTCTTACTTTAT
>NW_024647736.1:0-366 GCF_008729295.1 Plectropomus leopardus
AGTAAAACTTTTCCAATTACTGCATGGGGAACTCTGAATTTTGCTTTTAGATTTTAAATTTACAAAATATCTGTCATACATACTTAAAAATAATTATACTATCATAAGTTCAATAAAAAATGTAAATGTAATGTCAGCAAACCACAAGTGCAATTGTTAAGTGACCATTTTGAAACAAGGATCAAGGCAATGTTAATTTTTATTGTCAGTCAACTAGCAGCTGTGTTCTTATGACCTAAAGTTTTATTATACCCAGTAAATTTGTTTTCTTAATTTATTTTATCTGTTGTTAGTGTTGCTTTTTAACTCTGCCTTCTAAGGTGACCTTGAGTGTTTTGAAAGGCGCCTACAAATAAAATGTATTAT
>NW_024647737.1:0-201 GCF_008729295.1 Plectropomus leopardus
GTGAGGGCAATGGGCAACAGCTCTGTTAACTGATTAATCATTTATAAAAACAGATTCCTATTGGAGATAACTCATCTTTAATAAAATCTAACAAACTGTTATGAAATATTACAGCATACCTAATTGTACACAGTATAAAAGTCAAATATGCTGCATGAAAGTATTTTTAAATAAGGAAAACATAAGAGCTGAAACAATGCA
>NW_024647738.1:0-373 GCF_008729295.1 Plectropomus leopardus
GGAGCATGTACCAACCAGGAAGACATGTGAAATGACCACAAAGAAACCGAAAAAAAACACAACCAGAAACAAAACAACCCTAAGGAGACAAAAAATGACAACATAGAGATACAAAATTACCAAATAACACATAAAATGACCTCAAATAGAAACAAAATTGCATTTCTAAATGCTGACAAAAAGACACAAAACAACCACAAGGAGACACAAAATAACCAAAAGAGAAATAAAATAATCTTAATAAACGCAAAATTACACCAAAGATTCCCTTAAAAAAGCAAAAAAAGACATAAAAACTACAAGGAAGAGACAAATGACTAAAAAGAGTTGCAAAAAATAAATAAAAGTACCTCTAATAGACACAAAATTACCT
>NW_024647739.1:0-261 GCF_008729295.1 Plectropomus leopardus
AAACGATTTAGTTGCAGTGTTTGTAACAAAACATTTGCCTGGCGTCACCAGATCAAAAGACATAAATGTGTTGGTCATCAGTCCTCAGAGCTTCATCAAAGACAAACTGGTCAGATGGAAACAGAAGCTGATGGAGAGGACTGTGGAGGACCAGAACCAGACAGGAACTCACATCCAGATACACATTTACAACCAGAGACTGAGGACAAGACTAGGGAGTCTTTCCTGGCTGAGATTGAAGTCAGTGTTGATGATTGGGAG
>NW_024647740.1:0-505 GCF_008729295.1 Plectropomus leopardus
TTGTGCATTTGCTTGCAATCTATTCGAGCTTCTTAACGAGCACACCGGCGGTTCATTGGCACTGGCGTTTAAGCACAACTCGCGGCTTCAAGCGCCGAAGACTCGGCGCGGTTGTAATCGCCGTGCCGGTTTAACATTCCCCGCCCGCTCGGCGGCACGGCAGAGCAAACGAAGCACCGTGGAGCTTGGGCCCACGAGCGAACCAGTTGGACGGAGGGCCGCGGAGGGCCGCGGCGCTTCGCGGCGCTTCACCTCCCCGTCAGCACGCGGCGGCGAGCCGCGGCCGGCTTCATTCAACATGACGGTCGGGGGAGGGCGCGGACGCAGTCCCCCACTAGCAGAAATTATGCAGTCGAGATTCCCACATTTGGGGAATTCCCTGGGGTCAACAGAGCCGGAGTGCAATGGCTGAGCCTCGCCCAGGGTGAACCACCTTCTTGATCACGGTATCGCCCCTGCCAGGTAAGTATGAAGCGGGAGGCTGGGAGAAAGGGCCCCCATTCCC
>NW_024647741.1:0-5652 GCF_008729295.1 Plectropomus leopardus
GTAGGAGCTGAGCCGGAAATTCACTGATTAAACAAAAATACACAATCTTGCCAAACTGTATGCTATATGCACGAAGACAGCCAAAATTATTAAAAAAAAAAAAAAAAAGAATGAAAAGCACGAAAAATGCGCCAAACAGTTCTTAAGGGTTAAATTATGATCCCCGATCTGGTAAAAGAGGAATATTCTATGTTCATTTAATGCAAGATTTTCACTATTAAAAAGTGCGTGTTATGTTACGGATCACGTCAGATTTTAAATGCAGCTGATGCGCAGAAGTTTTAACTCTAAACATGAATCGTTCTCTCCAAATATTAAGTCCTGCTTTATATATGCGTGTCTCACCTTTGAGCGGCCTCCATCAGCTGCTTGCACAGCTCCTGGATGTAGATGGAGCCGGTGGAAGTGTTTCGAAATGATTTGCAATCCTGCACGGTCGCCATGCCCAGCAGGAAGTCGGCATCCCAAGGCACCGTCTCGCCGTGCACACGACCTGCGTCTTCCTCCAGCGGGCTCTGTGTGTCCTCCTCATGTTGTGGCATCGGGGTACACAGCACGGACCCTCTCTGGTAGCCGCTTCCCTGACACGCCTGGATGAAGAACAGCTTGGGCTTCCCGGCCAAAGTGGGAGCTGCCTTGCTGGTGAAGGGCTGCGTCAGTTCTCGCAAGTACACCGGCTTCTCATCGGTCCCAAAAACGCACTCCTTTTCTCCATGGGACAGCACGCATACCACCTGAGATCAGGGCCAGACACACTGTTTTTACACATACTCACTTTAGCTCGGATTTTAGATATGATTTCCAATGACACATTATTAATAAATAATAATAATAGTAAAAAATTATTAAAGTGATAATAATAATAATAATAATAATAATAGCGTTTAAACCTCTAAGGCCTGGATCGACATCCGTTTCCTTGTGCTACATTCAGATGCCTTTCACTAACATTTAAACCAAGAAAAAAGGGTTGAATTCTTTCAAAAACACAAGAAAAAACATAATAAGCAACTTGGTAAGAAATCGCAAACTGAAAAAAAAGCATAAAAGGTGAAAAATAAATTATCTGGAAATTATTTGATCCAATCAAAACACAAGAAAAAGGCATATATTTCAAATTCTCTAAATTAAATGTTTATTTTGTTAGCACTTAATTAAGGGCTTTTTTGGGTTATTTTAACTTTTTTTGCTTATTATCAGGTAAATTTCTGATAACCTTTTATAAATTTACTGCTAATTTTTGGACCATTTCTTGTTAAGTTGCTTTCACCCTCTTCACAGGATTTGGAAAGAAAAAAGCTAATTTGTTCATGTTTCAAAGGGTTACGATGAGAGGATTTTGTACACAAACAACTGACTATGCGTTAAAAAAAAAACAATTGTCCAAGAACTATCAGAAACACACTATTTGAAGCAGCCATGTGCCATTATACCCCCTAAATACTCACACTGAACTTTTAATCACACCTTTGGTAAATACAAAAGTGTCTCTTCTGAGTGTTTAAAAACTGCACTTTTCCAGCATTTACAGGCTGCGGGAAAAGAATTACGTCGTCACCACACCCCCTAACTACGACTAAACATCTATACATTAGTCACTGATGTTACAGCTCTGAGGGTGTGTCCAACTACTCACCAAGGCATCCTCCTCCAAAAAACTCCTCTTGCCCAGATTTGTCAGCTCCAGTCGCATGTCTGTTGAACTGAAGTTGTTGTGCACCACCACAGTGAAGCCGAGGCTGCTGAACACTCTGCGCAGAGACTCTGCGGCAATTTCACAACACATGACCCAAACAACAAGAAGTCAGTAAAACTCAACAAGAAAATTGCCAAAAAAATAAGCCAGAAATCCCAAAACATAACAAAAAAAACAAGAAAATGGCACAAAAATGTGTAGAAAATTAAGAAAATAACATGAATATTTTGTTTTCTATAGCATAACTTTAAATACATAATTAGAATGATTTTAAATAGTTTTTAGGACATTTTCTCTAGTTTTCTGATTATTTTCTAACAGTTCTCACCCCTTTTAAATACTAATTTTAAGGTCATTTTCTTCTTAACCTTTGACTAATTTCTCACAATTTGTGAGACATTTCTTGCCAAGTTGGTTGTTGCCTTTTTTCCATTTTTTTTTTTTTTTATAAAGAAAACAAATTTTCTGGTATGAGTCATGGAAAATAAGAACCATGCAAGTTTTCCATTTGTACCAAGCACCAAATAAGTTGTTTGAGTTAATCTGAACTTACTTGACACTGTACATCCGATGGTTGGCTACTGTGTTGCGTGACGTTGATGCCGAAATGACGCATCAAGCAGCCAGAAGCCGACACATATTAAAGCTCCGTTACATCAACAACTAACTTACGGAAAATAATTTCACCATTATGTTAAATAATGTGGAAGGTTATCGCCATAAGATTTCTGTAACTGGTCATTTTTTTTACACACACAAAAAAAATCACTTTTCCAAAACTTTCAATGGTTTTTACTAAACCAATGACATTTCCGAGCCTGAGATTGTGACATTCCATGACTTTTCCAGGTTTTCCATGACAGTGGAAACCCTGTTTAATTGTATGAAGCTGAAAATGTGATTCTGATTAATATTTGATTAATTGTGCATCCCTAGTTGTATAAAAAATTAAATTAGGATGTAAATTAGCGGCCGCGCTAACTCCACGATATTTACATTTGTATTTTATACTGACGTTCATTAAGATGCTATGATATCCCCTTTAAATAAATAAAATAAATACAGTTCAGACAAAAAGATACATACTGACATCCTCCTGAGTCCCTCCTCGTCTCCTCAGCTCTCTTCCCAGGAATTCCTCATTGTTGATGACCACACACAAACCATGTGGGCTATGATTCAGAGCGTAGTACTCTGCCTGCAGAGCACAATAGACAAATCCTGAACATTAATGTTATTCTGAATGAATGCATGAGAGGCATGTGTGTTTGTGTGAACAGCTTACGTGATCAGAAACGGGGGGGGAGACCCTCTTTGGTTCTGCATCGGAGCAAACACTCGCTTGTTCGTCTAAAGAACAAAAACAGTGAAAACTGTTCATTATGGGTGATAATTCAATGACTGCGTGCTCAAATGGATGCAAAGTCAGTGAGAAACTTGGTGAAACAGACTTACAGCTGGGCTGAGTCTCAGATATGGACACACTGGGTTGTACTGGCTGGTGCATGTTGTTGTTCCTCTGTGGGAATAAAACCAGTGACTCTCGGTCCTGACTTAAACTCTCTCATTATGGGATTAACTATAACCAAACACACACTTATACACACCTGGTAATCCATGCTGACATGAGGAGTTACTGTAGTTTGATGCTGCCTGGTTCTCCCTGAAAAGAGTGCAATCATTTCATTAAGTTTATGGTAATAAAACATTTAGATGTGCACGTTCTTGTGTGTGTGGGTGCGTCTGTTACCTCTCATGTAGTCCTGCACAGTCAGAGCCAGCTGTTGATCCAGCTCCTGCAGCGCTGTATGCAGCTCATGCAGATTTGTATTTGACAGTAAACTTTTTTTTTCCATTTCGGCAAAAATATCCAGAGCAGTCTGTAATTCACACAGAGGATCCGTTTACGTCTACAGCACAAATCTAGAGATCATTTCTGCTGCAGTAATAGTGATGTTGCTGTATGTGTCGGTGATGTTTCGGGTGTGAAATCTAATTTTCCTCTGGGACAATAAATCTCAATCTATCAGTTCACAGAGAAATGTATTCCAAAAGTTGGGTGAGCGTTCATATTAAAGTCCAGTATTCATGTTAAATGAACGCACGCAAATAGCAGAAATAGTCAGGGATGCAGACTGAGTGCATAATGCAAGCTGAGGTCTAACACTGTCAAAGTGACAGCTGGCTCATATAAATGGGTCTTTTGTGGGTTAAATGTGCATCGGCAGGTCTGCGTCATATACGTCTGGTATGTAAAGTGTCTACATCATCACTCTGCATTTTTTAAGATATGAGCATCTGATTTCACCACATCAACAATCCAACAAGGTGCTGTGCAGGGCGGCTGTGTCTTGGTCTGTTATTATGCTTTTAATGTCTTTTAAATTAGGTTTTAGTATAGTTCTAATAACAATTACTAATTTTAATATTTTATGAAACATTATTTATTCTAATATTGCACTTTAACGCACTTTTGGTAATGCAATTTATACTGTGCACTTTATAATGTATGCACAATAGCACTGTATTGGGCGGGACAGCATTGTGCTGGTCAAGGGGGCAAGACCCAAGAATTTTGCTCTTTTTGTGTTTTTAATATGATAAAAATGAGGTGAATCTGAATCACATCTGAATTTGAATCATCCAGGCTCCGTCTCGCTCCCTCTCCCTTTCCTTCCAGTTCATGCACTCATACAACTCAAGTTACATCTAGCAATGTTTAAAATTTTGCTCCAAATAAACTGTTTACAGTAACCAGATCTTGCAAAAAACACTGAATTCTGCACTTCTTTGGTGCAACAGGGAAGCCTTGAATGACACGACTGAGACCGACAGTCATGTGACAAAAATTCAGTGAAACTGCATCCAAACTGCCGTCTGTTCACACAGAGCAGACATGAGAGGTTATACGTAGCAGTTTTAAACAGTAATGTAAACTGTAATGTAGCAAAAGAAAAGTCTTGGTGTGGTGTCAAGTGTGCATACATAACAGGAATAATAATTTAGGAAAATGGTCAGACCCCAGGGCCTTAGTTTTCTGAAAATGTGGCCCTCAGAACAATACGGTTGAATAGTCCTGGTTTAAAATATGAGTTTAATATAGGCTGATAGAAGTTTTTTTTCACTTAAAGTAAAAGAATAAAGTCTTCATGTCATAATTATATAAGTGGGTGTGGAAACATGGGTGTGTGTGTGTGTGTGTGTGTGTGTGTGTGTGTGTGTGTGTGTGTGTGTGTGTGTGTTCTCACATTGCATGTCTCAATTTGTCCTCTGCCCAGTTTGCTGCTCAACAGAAACTTCATGTTTTTGAGATTTTCCAGCGTCATGTCCTCGTACACTCTGTACAGCATCACCCTGACAGAAGAGCAGAGGAGGAGAAACAGACTGAACATTTGGGCGGTAAAACCGTATTTTAATGCTCTCCTGCAGCTCTAACTTCCAGTTTCAGTAAATTTCTTTCTGCCTGGACATGTACCTGTATTCTGACAGCATGGGAAGGGCGTCGGTGTCTTCGGGTTGCCTGCTGTCGGTCTCCAGGAGGTTCAGGAGATCCGCTCGACGGATAGTTTGAAGCAGCTGACAAAGGAAGAAATGATCATCCAGCAGGCCTTTTTCTTCTAACCTCATGAACAGCTGTTTTGCATCATTGATCTGTATGAGAACAACCAAGAAACACAAAAACAAACCTCTGAGAACAAATGCTGAGAGGAAACATGCTGCAACACTCATGTAGGCAAATATGAGAAATAAAGACTTGAACTTAAACAGCCACTGAAACTTTATATTGTTAATAATATTAAACTTTAGTTATATAGTGCTTTAAAAAAACAAATCTACAATGTGCTTTACAAAAACTAAAAATGATAGACATTGATTAAAAATTAATAATAAAAGCAGTTAAAAACATGAGAAAAATAAGAGCTACACACTAGAAAGGGTACAATCTGCTAAAATAT
>NW_024647742.1:0-490 GCF_008729295.1 Plectropomus leopardus
CGGTGTGTCCGTCCTGCCGACAACAACTCATCCTCTGATGGAGGCCGATCAAGAGCGCGTGGAGCACGTGGATCCGGGCTCAGGCTCTCTAACCGCCGCTGTTTGGATGTTCTTTGTCTCCTCCACAGGGAAGCCAATTCACAACCCCTCTAATGACCTGATGCGGCTGCAGCAAAAGTAAGTGAATCATTTCCCCTCTCTGCTCATGTGCTGCTCATCACCGTCTCAGATGAGATGTCTCGATACATTTCTAACATACTGTTCAAACTTGCATTTTAGATACGATCTCCCGTGCGTGACCAGCCAGATGGCGAGCAGAGCATTTGAGACGGCAGCTCAGTACTTGCCGGAAAGTCAGAAGTCACTGGTGGCCGATTACCTGACCCATTCGAGTGCGACTGCTGAGAAGCATTTCTGCATGAAGCGACGTGACCTCATTGTGAAGACTTCTCAGCTGTTGAGCACGATGAGCAAAGTTTCAAGGTGAGCA
>NW_024647743.1:0-230 GCF_008729295.1 Plectropomus leopardus
AGCAAACAAAAGTTACCCTTCCTTGAGTGTCCTTGGAATGCAATATGTCAGTGTTTACTGGGGAATTAGCTCAAGTGGTAGAGCGCTCGCTTAGCATGCAAGAGGTAACGGGATCGATGCCCGTATTCTCCACAGCTCTTTACTTTCAGTGGAGGACGTGACGAGTGAAAAGCAGCGAGATAAAAGACGCTAGTCGGATGGGCAGAGTGATGTACTTTGGATCAACTCGT
>NW_024647744.1:0-424 GCF_008729295.1 Plectropomus leopardus
AAAAACAAGGCCTTAATTGGTATTAAATTGACTTAAATTAATCTTTCAAAAGTCTTAAAAATGCTTAGACATGAAGAGTAGTTTTTTTATGAATTGTTTTTTCTGACATTGCATTGTAAAGTTTCAAAATAAACAGAAACATCTATTTTTTTATTGTATAATTTAATGAATTCATTTTCTTAAATTGGTCATGATGGGAATCCAAGCAGTGGAATCTCACATGCAGATTGAGAAACACAAAATAAAAGCAGCCATATATGCCAGATATTTCTCACCTATACTTGTAAACCATATAGAAACTTTAATAGTAATTATGTTTTCCACTTTAAAAAGGGATGTTTATATCAACATTTTATGTAGATAATCTAACTTTTTGAGCAAAATAAAATTGTCCTACTTGAATTTTCATTATTAGAATATTGGT
>NW_024647745.1:0-406 GCF_008729295.1 Plectropomus leopardus
CAGAATAAGAGCAAGAAAAAAATCTGAATATGATGCATGTGATCGTCGCCACTCGGCTCCGTGTCTCTGCTGCTCTGAGGTCAGAGGGCGAAGAGGAGATTAACGCTCAGAGCATTTTCTTTAACATGAAGGTCTGCTCCTTTTAACCTCGGAGTTAACGTGCTGCTGCGTCAGGAAACCCCCCCCCCCCCCACCCCCCCACCCCCCCTCCTTTTAGGTTTGTTGCTGCACATTCAGAGAAAATGTTAATGTGTTGGGACGACACATGAACGCGTTTATTACAGACTGATTTGTTTTGCTAAAAAGGGATTTTACAAACATCATTTTCACAGAAAAAAGGTGAAACATTCTCATCCCGACTCGTCACATAGCGCCGCTTTGCGGACGTCATGATGGTCGGGATTAC
>NW_024647746.1:0-494 GCF_008729295.1 Plectropomus leopardus
AGAGGTATAAATGACTTCATGTGCTAATATTAATGATAGAGTGTGTTGACAACCTATACCTGAACTCAGATATTTATTTTCCAAAAACAGCGCAGTCTGCGCAAAATAGCAGAGGATGGTTTCGATCCATCGACCTCTGGGTTATGGGCCCAGCACGCTTCCGCTGCGCCACTCTGCTTTTACAGACACCGAACTAAAAAAACGGATTTTTGAACTATGAATTCATATCATGGCTGTTTTCATTTATAGCCGTTCCACTGAAAAGTTTGTTCTTACGTAACGTACAGACATTGTTTCCGGCTGGAAAAGAGAGAATATGGGCCTGTGAAGAGGTGACAGGTTCAGAGACTTAAAGGAGACAGCAAGAGGACAGTACAACAAATTTGCTGAAAGAGTCGAGCGGTCAGGTGTTGTGGCGAAGACTGTTCCCCCGTTAATGTGTGTCCGCCTGTCTAAAACAACCATATCCCTTTTTTATGTTTTGATACTTGTAG
>NW_024647747.1:0-305 GCF_008729295.1 Plectropomus leopardus
ATTTTCATGTTTATCAGCCTAAAGATAGAAGAAGGAATATAAACTAGGGATGCACAATCTGGATTTTGTTTTTCAGCTGATACTGATAATCGATAATGACCTGCTTCTCATAGCTGATATAGACAACTGATAAATTCAGATTTGTATTTATTAAAAGAAGCACATATTACCTGTAGTTTCTGCACAACTGAGGGCCAGAAAGGTTCAGATTTTGTGTATTCTTAAAATTTTCACTTAGTTTTTCTAGTAAAGTTCATCAAAAAAACTTCACAAATGTACAACTTTTATAGAGCATTTTGTCTACA
>NW_024647748.1:0-203 GCF_008729295.1 Plectropomus leopardus
CAAAATTTGGGGGGCTAAAAGGCTAATTAAAGACTCAGTCAATCAGTATGAAGAGTTGAGGATTTGCAAACTGTTTTACTTTAGTTTCTTATTTTATAGTCAATGTTACTTTTCAGGTAATTTGTAATTGGGAAGATGTAACAGTGTATAAACCCGTTTAAGTGTGAGAAATAACTCTCTCATTCACTAATAATCTATTTTAT
>NW_024647749.1:0-569 GCF_008729295.1 Plectropomus leopardus
AATACATTTTATATTAAATCTAGGTCACTCTACATGGACAGCAGTTAAAATTGATACTATATTACACTTTACATCTGACCAAAAATTGATATTTAATATGTGAATTAACAAGAAAAGTTTTTTACCGTTGACCAAACATTGACTTTTGCCACCATGTTTATGTATTTATGATGTCAAGTCAACAACTCGTGTTATAAAATAATTTTTAGCAATTTTAGTATACTCACTTGGCTGCTTCAAAAGTTACAAGTTTGCTTGTTTGATGCAGCAAATAGATGCAAATACTGACACTAAAATTAAATGATAGCTACTATGAACAAAATAACAAAATTTACAATTTTTTTCTGTCAGTTGTTGAAACTGTTTTCATGCCTCCGCCATTTATGCTGCCCTGAAATGTCATGCAAACGTCACAACTCGGCAACTCTGGTTTTGTCGAAATTTCCAAATTTTCCTCTTGTAATTATGACTTTGGAGGGCTGCTTGTGTGCTTGTATTCTTGTCAATACGATATTTTGGTGGAGCCTGTGAAGACAGCATTTACATGCTTTGAAGCTACCTCTGACAGT
>NW_024647750.1:0-213 GCF_008729295.1 Plectropomus leopardus
CCGTCTGCACGAACTCCTGCATGAACCTGACACACCTCAACAGAGTGAGTGGTATGTGTGTGTGTGTGTGTGTGTGTGTGTGCAGAACGGAGAAGCTCGCAGGGAGAGGATGGACAGAGGAAACTCTCTGCCGAGTATCCTGGAGCAGAAGGTGAGAGCTGCTGATTGATTCAGATTCACATCACTGTGCGTGAATATATTGATATAATATGT
>NW_024647751.1:0-470 GCF_008729295.1 Plectropomus leopardus
ATCAGAAAGCAGAACCAGACCGGATCAAAGTGACACGCCTGCGTCCTGCAGTGACATCACCTCCCAGCTGTTTCCTGTTTGTCTTGCTGCATGTAAATATCAACACAGGAAGTGATGTCACTGAGGACGCAGTCACCCAGTCTGAACCCCGCCTGAAAAGGACCAGACCACCATCACGTCACCACCAAGGCCACACCCCCTTCTGACGGAAGACAGGATGTGACACGGCGGCGATCAAAGCTCATGTGATCGTCACTTTATTTAACGGCAATCTGCAGGACTGTTTCCTGTCTGACAGGAAGGAGCATGGCCTTGACACTCTGAGACAGTCTGGTCTCCATGGCGACGGCTCCTGGTCACTACAGTCTGTTGGGTCACTTCCTGCTGACGCTTTCAGATCAGAGACAAACGTCTGTCTGAAGGTTATTATCATTATTATTATTATTATCATTATCATTATTATTATCATT
>NW_024647752.1:0-1990 GCF_008729295.1 Plectropomus leopardus
ATTTAATTTATTTTATTTATACATTATTTTATTCATATCTTAGTTTATTTTTTCTGCTTTTTTCAATCTTTTCTAAAATCTTGACAAATTTTTCAAACAAAGCAAAAATAAAATCAGCAGTTTACAAAAAGACGCCTTTTTGTTTTCCAAGGTCACAAACCTAAAAAGTTTGAAACGCAGTTCAAAGACGCCCGTTATTGATCTGCGTGTTTCCCCGGCGGATATTAACAGTGCACACTCAGCCTTAATCACATGATCTCCCGGCTGATATTTGGCCTGGACATCATGTTTTACGGCTCGCACCTGCTCACTGATCCATTATGCATGTTGGTCCCAGAGGACGAGCTACAGCGAGCGCCGTCTAAATAATTCAGCCCTCACTTCCTGATTGTGTCCGAGACGAAGAGGACGACGTCACTCTTCACTCAGCGGCGAGCGGTCGGACCTCAGCACGAAGTTTAGATCCCAAATCATGCTGGTGATTTTATGTGGATAAATTCACTGTCTGAGTAAAGATTCCCAAATTAGAAATAATTTTATAACCCTCAGTTGTCTTGTGCTGCTTTGACACCTTTCCGATGCTCTTTAACCCTTTAAAACCTGAGTAAAATGTCCCACACATTGCAAGAAATTAGTAAGATGAAAAAATAGTTTAAGAAAAAGAGGGGAGTATTAGCAGAAAATCATCCAAAAAATTGGGAAAAATGTCCTGAAAACTATTTATGATTATAATTATTTTGTATTTATAATCTATCATAGAAAAACTTCTATTTTTCCCATTTGTTAGGTAATTTTATTGTACCCTTTTTACAAATGTATTGCCAACTCTTGGGCCATGGGAGGATTATTAAAATTATAATTATAAAATTAGCCAAAAAAATGTCCTGAAAACCATATTCATAATAACACTTTTATATTTATGATCATGTCATAGAAAAAAACTTATTTTTTCCAGCTCTTTTTATGTTTGTTTTTTTATTTTTTACTTATTTTTTTCATATTTTTTAGATATTTTTATTGGACCTTTTCTACTTTGTTTTAATAAAATAAAATAAAATAAAAAAGGGTTAAATACAGTCTTAACAAGTACCTCGCAGTCGACTGACCGGATCTGCCGCTGTCACCCAGCTTTGCCCCGTGAACCTGTAACGTGACCTCGCTCAGAGTCGGGTTGTCTCTCGGGAGATTGCATGATGCGGCGGTGGTGATGTCACCGACCCCCCCCCACAAGCTCTGATGCTTCCTGTGATGCCTCTTTGTGCACAAATATATACACATGTATGCAAACATGTCAAGTGGATTTCAAATGCTGAATCTGCATCTGAGGGTGATGATCAGAACAATAAAGGTTTTTTTGAACCTTTGTTGTTGAAATTACAAATTCAAGAGTGTGTTTTCAGTGTCACACAAGATGATTGAGATGATGAGTGGCAGTTTTCTCTGAGCTGCTCGAGTTCTCCCTTTGTGTTCAGTCAGCTCCTCTGTGTGTGTGTGTGTGTGTGTGTGTGTGTGTGTGTGTGTGTGTGTGTGTGTGTGTGTGTGGACAGATTGTCTGACATCGCACTGCGCTGATGACCCAACATCCCTGCAACAGGAAGTCAAACACAAGCACTCATTGACTCTGTCCAAGCGCACACACACACACAGTAACAGAAATGCATGCCTGCAGTGACACAAACTCAATTCCACACACACACACACACACACACACACACTCTCTCTTTGCTCCATCCCTCCTGGCAGAGTAAAGCGCTGAGTGATAATCTGCAGCAGCCAGCTGTGAGTTACATCACAACACAAAGAGATAAACCATCAGAGATCAGCCTGAGGGGCTCAGCGAGTGTTTTAAAATGATGGTTGTGACGCTGTTTGTTTCCGCTTTTTACATTTACAGAATAGACTTTTATTTAACCCTTAGAGACTGATTGGTGCATTTTAGGCACTTTCCATCCTTCCTGTTGTGATAACTGTGTGTGTGTTGATGCATGTG
>NW_024647753.1:0-229 GCF_008729295.1 Plectropomus leopardus
CCGCCCGCCCAAAACTCCGGCGCTAGGCCGGACGGCGGGGGCCCTCCTAGGACAGGTCACGTATGCCAGTCGGTCGGTGTGACCGCAGAGAGGCGGCGCCGGTGGTGCCGGTGTCACAGCTTAATCCAGACAGACCGCCTCAAAACCATGGACACAGGGGGGGAGCAAGCTTCTTTCCTTTTTTTAGCTAGACCCAACTTACATGCTCCCCGAAGCTGTGTGAGTAGGA
>NW_024647754.1:0-210 GCF_008729295.1 Plectropomus leopardus
GTTCTGCTTACCAAAAGTGGCCCACTAGGCGGCTCGCATTCCACGCCTGGCTCCAAGCCAGCGAGCCGGGCTTCTTACCCATTTAAAGTTTGAGAATAGGTTGAGATCGTTTCGGCCCCAAGACCACTAATCATTCGCTTTACCAGATAAAACTGCGAGACTCTGAGCGCCAGCTGTCCTGAGGGAAACTTCGGAGGGAACCAGCTACTA
>NW_024647755.1:0-231 GCF_008729295.1 Plectropomus leopardus
TGAGATGTGGGACCAGGGGCGATGAGGCACTGGGAGTGGGTGCAGGAAGCCGGCAGGAGCTTGGCGTGGCGTTTTACTTTGGTTACATACCAGACAGGCATTAACAAAGTCTTTAGTGTCCTCGCCCAGGGTTAGGGTTAGGGTTAGGGTTAGGGTTAGGGGTTAGGGGTTAGGGTTAGGGTTAGGGGTTAGGGTTAGGGTTAGGGGTTAGGGTTAGGGTTAGGGTTAGAG
>NW_024647756.1:0-400 GCF_008729295.1 Plectropomus leopardus
GCCTACGTCGCCCCCGGCCGATCGAAAGGGAGTCGGGTTCAGATCCCCGAATCTGGAGTGGCGGAGATAGGCGACGCGAGGCGTCCAGTGCGGTAACGCAAACGATCCCGGAGAAGCTGGCGGGAGCCCCGGGGAGAGTTCTCTTTTCTTTGTGAAGGGCAGGGCGCCCTGGAATGGGTTCGCCCCGAGAGAGGAGCCCGTGCCCTGGAAAGCGTCGCGGTTCCGGCGGCGTCCGGTGAGCTCTCGCTGGCCCTTGAAAACCCGGGGGAGAAGGTGTAAATCTCGCGCCAGGCCGTACCCATATCCGCAGCAGGTCTCCAAGGTGAACAGCCTCTGGCATGTTAGATCAAGGTAGGTACGGGAAGTCGGCAAATCAGATCCGTAACTTCGGGATAAGGAT
>NW_024647757.1:0-211 GCF_008729295.1 Plectropomus leopardus
GAAGTGGAGAAGGGTTCCATGTGAACAGCAGTTGAACATGGGTCAGTCGGTCCTAAGAGATGGGCGAACGCCGTTCGGAAGGGTGGGGCGATGGCCTACGTCGCCCCCCGCCGATCGAAAGGGAGTCGGGTTCAGATCCCCGAATCTGGAGTGGCGGAGATAGCCGCCGCGAGGCGTCCAGTGCGGTAACGCAAACGATCCCGGAGAAGCT
>NW_024647758.1:0-228 GCF_008729295.1 Plectropomus leopardus
TGCGGGATGAACCGAACGCCGGGTTAAGGCGCCCGATGCCGACGCTCATCAGACCCCAGAAAAGGTGTTGGTCGATATAGACAGCAGGACGGTGGGCATGGAAGTCGGAATCCGCTAAGGAGTGTGTAACAACTCACCTGCCGAATCAACTAGCCCTGAAAATGGATGGCGCTGGAGCGTGGGGCCCATACCCGGCCGTCGCCGGCGACAGGAGCCTCGAGGGCTACG
>NW_024647760.1:0-226 GCF_008729295.1 Plectropomus leopardus
ATCAGACCCCAGAAAAGGTGTTGGTCGATATAGACAGCAGGACGGTGACCATGGAAGTCGGAATCCGCTAAGGAGTGTGTAACAACTCACCTGCCGAATCAACTAGCCCTGAAAATGGATGGCGCTGGAGCGTCGCGCCCATACCCGGCCGTCGCCGGCGACAGGAGCCTCGAGGGCTACGCCGCGACGAGTAGGAGGGCCGCCGCGGTGAGCACGGAAGCCCTCA
>NW_024647761.1:0-346 GCF_008729295.1 Plectropomus leopardus
TTCAAAAACCTCCCTCAAAGACGAATTACAGCAAATTGGCCAAATCGACGTTTGTTGCTTTTTGTTTTGCTTTTGTTTCCTTCAGTCACGTCTAAAGCTCCTTAACCCTTTAAATCCTGAGCATATCGGTGTATCGGTTTGATTTCTTTCTAAACTTAACAAGACATGGCCCAAAAGATTGCAAAGAAATTATGCTGATATTTCTTATGACTTTAAATGTGATTTTATGTGGGTTGTTTTTATGGTTTTCTTTATGAAAATGTTTTTACTGTGAAGCACTTTGAGATTTGTTCCAAATCTGAAATGCATCACAAATATACAAAAATACAAACGTCCTAATTCGTCA
>NW_024647762.1:0-396 GCF_008729295.1 Plectropomus leopardus
GCCCCAAACAGGTACTATTTTAAACATATTTTTAATTCAAAAAAAGTCACACCGCAAACACCCCCCTCCTTTGAAAAATAAGGTACAGTTCCACAACACCGGCACGAAAGCTAAGCCATGTACTGCTGTGGATTGGGCCGCAGAAAAACATAGGCTGCTTCAGTCCCCTAAAAAAAAATTAAGGTAAACCTTTTTTTGATGTTTTCTCCCCTTTTCCTTCCACACCACAGCTGAATGAGGCAGGAGTAAAATTACTTTTTCTTGTCTGGTGTTTCCCAGTAAGGTCTGTCTTACAGCAAGGTAAAGCATTGAAGATATTCTAAACATAGCATAGACTACACTTAAACTGATTTTTTAGGTGGCTTAAAACTAATCAATGAAGCAGAGTTTACCCTA
>NW_024647763.1:0-5367 GCF_008729295.1 Plectropomus leopardus
GCCTGCAGTGTGTCCCGACTGTAACAGGAAGTTGTTGCCAGCTGAAACCTCCACCAGCTGTCTGACTTGTTAGTGTTTCTACAGAATTAACATTTGCTGATTCAGATCAAAACCTCCCAGAATCAGACTGCAGGAACCAGTAACTCCTTGATCAGAAACCAGTTCACTCTGCCAGACTCAGGGCTGCACGATGCGGCTCCACTCTGACTCACCTTCAGCTATACTTCTTAAACTCTTAGTTTGGAGAACTCGTGCAGCCCTGACAGGAAGTACAGAGACCTAACAGGAAGTACAGAGGCCTGAACCGCCACCTGAGAACAGCGTCTTACCGTTATATGGACACGACTTCAGCTGAGATCCAGCTGAAACACACACCCGCACGCGCGCACACACACACACACACACACACACACACACACACACACACATACACTCATCACATCGGCAATAAGAACGTCAACTCTTGAAGCTCCACCTCCACACATGACCAGCCAATGGACACTGAGGCGTCTCACTCACTGGCTCCAGGGACGACCAGCAGGTACAGTCCATCCAACGAGGCGACCACAGCGTCATTATACAGATTCTTCCAGGGGATCTTCAGCGTCAGCCGGCCTGAGACACAGGAAGTGACATCACACAGGAGTGACAACACACAGGAAGTGACAACACGCAGGAAGTGACATAATGCAGGAAGTGATTACAAACAGGAAGTGATCACAAACAGGAAGTGACACACCGCCATCCAGAAAAAAAAAAAAGGATGAGACAAGATGAGAAGACAAGTTTTTTTTTCAGAAGACAAACCGGTACTCAGAGAGTCAAACAGTGATTAACAGCTGCGGTAACTCTGATCAGTGACATCACTTTGTTACTGATCAGAGTGAACTCACCGATCTGTCCGGCCTTCACTTTGAAGGGAACATCGAACTCACTCTGAAACACAAACACACATCAGTATTACCAAAATCATCAGTATTATCAATATCATCAATATGGATACTATTACTGAAACTGAAGAAATTAGTTTATTGATCAGTCAGCTGAGAAGAGCTGAAAAACTGACAGTGTTTCCATATAAGTGACGCAACGATTGGTTTTATGAGAGAAGCTAAAGTTACTCATTCTCAGCTATATTACGCAAGAGTCATAGATGTATTATGGTCATGGATATATTATTGTCATGGATGTAATATGGTCATGGATGTGTTATTGTCATGGATGTAATATGGTCATGGATGTAGTATTGTCATGGATGTAATATGGTCATGAATGTGTTATTGTCATGGATTTAATATGGTCATGGATGTGTTATTGTCATGGATGTGTTATTGTCATGGATGTAATATGGTCATGGATGTGTTATGGTCATGGATGTGTTATTGTCATGGATGTGTTATGGTCATGGATGTGTTATTGTCATGGATGTGTTATGGTCATGGATGTAATATGGTCATGGATGTATTACTGTCATGGATGTAATATGGTCATGGATGTAGTATTGTCATGGATGTAATATGGTCATGGATGTGATATGGTCAGGGATGTGTTATTGTCATGGATGTGTTATGGTCATGGATGTGTTATTGTCATGGATGTGTTATGGTCATGGATGTGTTATTGTCATGGATGTGTTATTGTCATGGATTTAATATGGTCATGGATGTGTTATTGTCATGGATGTGTTATTGTCATGGATGTGTTATTGTCATGGATGTAATATGGTCATGGATGTGTTATGGTCATGGATGTAATATGGTCATGGATGTGTTATGGTCATGGATGTAATATGGTCATGGATGTATTATTGTCATGGATTTAATATGGTCATGGATGTGTTATTGTCATGGATGTGTTATGGTCATGGATGTGTTATTGTCATGGATGTGTTATGGTCATGGATGTAATATGGTCATGGATGTATTACTGTCATGGATGTAATATGGTCATGGATGTAGTATTGTCATGGATGTAATATGGTCATGGATGTAGTATTGTCATGGATGTAATATGGTCATGGATGTGTTATTGTCATGGATGTGTTATTGTCATGGATGTAATATGGGCATGGATGTAGTATTGTCATGGATGTAATATGGTCATGGATGTGTTATTGTCATGGATGTGTTATTGTCATGGATGTAATATGGGCATGGATGTGTTATGGTCATGGATGTGTTATGGTTATGGATGTATTATGGTCATGGATGTGTTATGGTCATGGATGTGTTATGGTCATAGATGTATTAGGTGCTGTGGGGCTCCTGGCCTGAGTCTGAAAACTCTGAACTGATCATAATTTACTGATATGAACCTCTCGTCTGCTTTATTGATCGTTTGAAATTGAAAACGGAAACTAAATAGACAGAGACCAATCAGAGACACCCTGTTTGATGACATCAAAGGGAGGAGGACCAATCAGAGACACCCTGTGTGATGAGAGCAGAGGGAGGAGGCGGGGCCTCAGACTCACCAGAGCGTTCTCCTTCACTCGGAGGTTTTCCAGAACAACATTTCCTGCAGACACACAGAAAACACACACTCTCATATATTCAGGAATTATTACAATAAATCCTCATTTTTCATATCATCATCAATATTATTATTAGTAGTAGTAGTATCATTAGTGTTATTATTAATCCACGCCTTCCCTTCCTCCCGTCTGGTCTACGGTGACTCACTCCTTTATGGCATCAGCTCCACCTCCATCAACAGACTCCAGCTGGTCCAGAGCGCAGCGGCCCGACTCCTCACCTGCACCAAATCTTAAAAAACCTTCACTGGCTCCCTGTCTCCCACCGGATTACCTCCAGGATCCTGGTCCTCACCTTCAAAGCCCTTCACCGTCTGGCCCGCCCTGACCTCACTGCCCTCCTCTCCCCTTACCAACCCTCACGGACCCTCAGTTCTGCCTCTGAAAATCTCTCCGCCCATAAATCCCTCCTCTGCACTTTCGGGGACAGAGCCTTGTCCGGGGCTGCTCCCAGGCTCTGGAGCTCCCTCCCCCCGATGGATTCGTGACCCGGAGTCCCTCGACGTCTTTCAGCCCCCCCCTCCCAGACCTTGACTTCAAGATAGGGGCTCTATAAATCCAATTATCATTATTTTAAGTACAGAGGGATGGTGCCTGCTGTAAAGCCCTCTGAGATTTGTGATAATGGGCTTTATAAATAAAACTGACTTCACTTGAATTGACTTGAATTATTGTTATTAGCAGTTTGGGTTAGGGGTTATTATTATTGTTATTATTATCATTATTACTGTCCATATTATTAGTAGTTTCCATTATTATCACTACTGTAATGGTGAGTATGGTTCTACAGACAGAGTTGGTGGATCAGTTACGTCTTATTGTTATTGACGAGTGACTGATTGATTGACGAGTGTGTTCCGAGGTGTCTAAACACCTTCAGGTTATTTTCCATCTGAACACACGGAGGCTCAGAGCTGACAGCTGATTGGTGGAGCCTGTTTGTGTCCGTCCAACAGGTGTGACAGGTGCGCAGGTATGAGGAAGCTCCAGTGATGTCATCACACAAACAACACATCAATACTTCAGACATCAGCCGCTCTCACAGCTTTCTTGACACCAGATTCATTAATATTATTGTTAATAATAATAATGTTTATCACAGTAATAATACTCATCATCAGACTGAGACATCCTCACTGTTTTTTAAATAAACTCAATCACTAAACATGAAATACAAAAAACAAAAGTAAACATCAGCTTCTCTTCTTCTCTGGTTTGAGAGCATAGGCTCACCGAAGCGTCTCTGGCTGCATGGTTAGGGACTGTTCAGCATTTATGAGAAGGGAGGGGGTGCTGCAAAAAGGGGAGGCATGTTGAAAAAGTATAAAGCACAGAGGAGGAACTCGGGGGGGGGAGCATACAACTGTAAATGGCTGCATTTTGCATTTTATTTTGACATTTTTCTTTAAACATTTTGCCTTTTCATATATATAAATATTTTAATTATATTTAACAATAGCAATTTTTTCTAACATTAAAGATAACTAATATATTTTATTGCTAATTTAATTTAAGAAAGCTGGGGGGGTGGGTCCTAAAAAGTTTTTTTAAGTTTCTTAAAATCACACACAGAGCGAGGGTCACACACACAGCTCCTCTGACAAATGAGGCACAGTCCCTAACATGTTTTCATAGTTTTGCACGAGGGTGTGTGTGTGTGTGTGTGTGTGTGTGTGTGTGTTTACTCTATAACTGTTTAGCTTCCGGACTGTTTGACAGACTCATCTGAGCATAAAGCCCCGACTCTCACTGCTCTGATGAACAAACCGTCATATACACACATCAACAACAAACAAACAAACAAACAAACAAACAAACAAACAAACAGCAGCTGACTGTGTTTCAGTGTTTGTGTTTAGCTGTCGCTGTCAGTAGGTGAAGGTGTGATTTAAATTCGGATTTAACCTGAACAGATCGGTGATCGATGCTTTTTGATGAAGCCGATATAAAGAGCTTCCCGGCTGTCTAACATCCTGCGGTCATACGTGTTACAGGACCTGCTGCCATGTATTTATAGAGGAGTGGACTCACAATGGTGATTACAGTGAGCGGACTCTGGTCTGTTAGCTGCTACTCGCCGTTAGCCTCCCTCAGCTCTCCACCTTCCGAGATCCCGATCGTCAGCTGGTACTAAAGTTAACATTAAACCGAAACAGATACGTGCTCGGTGTGTTGGTTGAAGCCGATATAAAGAGCGGGGCCGACTGTCGAACATGATGTGGTCATACATGTTATACAGTCTGTCGTCATGTATGTAGAGCGGAGTAATGTTAAAATGTTGATATTTTTGAGCCGGATCTGGTCTGTTAGCCGTTAGCCTCCGTTAGCTTCTGTTAGCTGCTCACCTCCCCAGATGCCGATCTTCAGCTGGGACTTGTCCAGGTTCTCCACGTAGTTTCCGATGAACCTGTTGAGCAGGTCGCTGACCAGAGACTCGAACACCATGACTAGGAGCTCCGAGTCGGACCTGCTGCGGGTCACCGTCTGTCTGCAGCTGATTTCCGGTTCTGATAACTCAACTAGCTCTGTGCTCGACTGTTGGATCGATTCGTGCTGTCTGTGCGTTCACAGTGAGGGCAGAGAGGAGAGCATCGATCGGCCAGGTGACAGAGGGAGTGTCCCGGTGATGCTAAAGTCACGTGAGTCCGCTCAGATATAATTTGTCGTCACGTGACAGCAGGGCCGTTCTAGTCAGCCCCCGGGAAGTGCGCCACTCTGAGGCAAAATGTACATAGTGGCCGAAAGTGGAACTACAGCGTCACGTGACGCACACTGGCGCAGAGAGACTTTTCCGCGTTTGTTAACATCGGGAAAGAGACCTCCTTAAATCACTG
>NW_024647764.1:0-233 GCF_008729295.1 Plectropomus leopardus
CACCAGAGTTTCCTCTGGCTTCGCCCTGCCCAGGCATAGTTCACCATCTTTCGGGTCCTATCGCACGCGCTCACGCTCCACCTCCCCGACGGTGCGGGCGAGACGGGCCCGTGGTGCGCCCGACCCCGCGGGGCCGGGATCCCACCTCAGCCGGCGCGCGCCGGCCCTCACTTTCATTGCGCCACAGGGTTTGTTCCACCCTCTGACTCGCGCGTGCGTTAGACTCCTTGGTC
>NW_024647765.1:0-329 GCF_008729295.1 Plectropomus leopardus
TTTTTTTTTTTTTTTTTTAACCTGGTCCCAATTTTTTCATGAACGCTTTGAAATTTATAATTTCTCCAGCGACACACTCCAGCCTCTGTGACTTTTTTTATTATACATTTAATTTAAAGCACGATAAAAAAATTTACACATGAAATTTTCTGTGTTCATTGCTCATGCTATCAGTAATGTGAAATCTATTAGATATTAAATAAAATATTAAATGTAAAAGTTAGAAATTCCAGTTTAAGGACAAAATAGCTAATATTAAATGTCGTCTTGCATGCCGTGAATATTTTTTGCCCACTTCCTGTTAATTTCTCGGCCACTTTTTTTTTTTT
>NW_024647766.1:0-247 GCF_008729295.1 Plectropomus leopardus
ATTTGGCGAGCCCTCAAAAGTTTGGAGCAACGTGAACCATTCCGCTCCCCCAAACAGACTCCGGGACCTGTCATGGATGGTGGCTCACGAGATCCTCCCAGTCAGAGCCGTAATGCACTCTCGGGGCATGTCAGCGCACCCAACTTGCCCCCGACCAGGTTGTGGCGCGCCTGAGACGGTGAGGCATCTGCTCTGGGAGTGCAGCGCTGCCGTAGACCAGTGGGCGACAGCCGGCTCCTTGCAATTC
>NW_024647767.1:0-200 GCF_008729295.1 Plectropomus leopardus
CACCGACAGAGTCCCTGTGATTCACAGCAGGCACCGACAGAGTCCCTGTGATTCACAGCAGGCACCGACAGAGTCCCTCTGATTCACAGCAGGCACCGACAGAGTCCCTGTGATTCACAGCAGGCACCGACAGAGTCCCTGTGATTCACAGCCGGCACCGACAGAGTCCCTGTGATTCACAGCAGGCACCGACAGAGTCC
>NW_024647768.1:0-336 GCF_008729295.1 Plectropomus leopardus
CGTGCTAAAAGCAGTTATAAAAAATCTAAACTGAGAATGTAGGGCAAAATTTATCAATATTATTACTCTCTGTTTGAGAGAACGTTAACTGAAAAACATGAAGAAACAGTGGGCTGAAGTGGGGCATAAAGATGATTAAAAAAAAACAAAAAAACGATAACTGTCCATCACATTTTTGTAGGTTATGTGTTTTATCTGAGCCACAGAAAACATTCAAAATCTGATTCTTTACAAGGACAGAAAACAGCGAAAAACAGCAGTGGATCACATGAAAATGTTTCAGATCTTTGCTCAAAAATTATTTGTTTATCCAGTGCAATTTGCATATTTCTTCTT
>NW_024647769.1:0-365 GCF_008729295.1 Plectropomus leopardus
TTCTTTTGGATGCAGCTTTTGAAAGAAAGACAAAAAATTAATTATCATTATAATCATTACTTATATGCAACCTAGACTATCTTAAATATAGCAGTATTTATTCAGAATCTAAATTTAACACCTACATCCTAAACTTATCAATATCTCACAACGTTAAAGAAAGTGGAAGAGGATTAAACAGTTTTAACACTTATCTTTACTATCTACATGTTTTTTAGAAGATAAAAGAAGACTTCAGAGCCTTTTAATAACTTGTCTACGTCTTAAACACACCATTACTTAACTTATCTATAAACTCAACTCATCACTTCTATATCCTTAACTAATAAATACTTCAAAATAAATACAAAAAATGCCATTACTTA
>NW_024647770.1:0-240 GCF_008729295.1 Plectropomus leopardus
GGTGCACATTATAGAAAACATGTCCAAACATAGGATAATGCAACATGAGTCCACTGTTGGCTGGTACATAATGACAATTAGTTCCCTCTTGGATAGCATGGAGTGTCGTTCACACTCCACCATGTAAAGAATAAATAAAATGAGATAGATAAGACTTACTCAAAAAGAATCTCACCTAAATAATTCAAAAATTATTCCTCAACTATGATTACAATGACTGTGATTATTATAATTATAACT
>NW_024647771.1:0-260 GCF_008729295.1 Plectropomus leopardus
TCTAAATGATGCTTTTAAATTGAACGAATAAATGGAACATTTCCTGAGAGCCTCCTAAAGCCTTTCCTTCTTTTACACTTTTCTCAAAATGTTTTCATTTTCTTTTGGATGCAGCTTTTGAAAGAAAGACAAAAAATTAATTATCATTATAATCATTACTTATATGCAACCTAGACTATCTTAAATATAGCAGTATTTATTCAGAATCTAAATTTAACACCTACATCCTAAACTTATCAATATCTCACAACGTTAAAGAA
>NW_024647772.1:0-218 GCF_008729295.1 Plectropomus leopardus
TTCGGTTCATCCCGCAGCGCCAGTTCTGCTTACCAAAAGTGGCCCATTAGGCGGCTCGCATTCCACGCCCGGCTCCAAGCCAGCGAGCCGGGCTTCTTACCCATTTAAAGTTTGAGAAAAGGTTGAGATCGTTTCGGCCCCAAGACCTCTAATCATTCGCTTTACCAGATCAAACTGCGAGACTCTGAGCGCCAGCTGTCCTGAGGGAAACTTCGGAG
>NW_024647773.1:0-454 GCF_008729295.1 Plectropomus leopardus
AGCTGATGGAGAGGACTGTGGAGGACCAGAACCAGACAGGGACTCACATCCAGATACACATTTACAACCAGAGACTGAGGACAAGACTGGAGACTCTTCTGAACCTGAGACTGAGGACAGTGATGATTGGAGGGAGACCAGAGAACCTCAGTCAGGTTTAAACTCTCTGGAAAATTATCAGACCGGGATACTCTACCTGCTTTGCTTGGAGGCACATTTGCAAAATGACAGGAGGCCAATTGCCAGTAGCAACAGCCCCAGACATGGTTCTAGTTTTTTAGGATATGTCTAGCATTTTAGGACTTTGATAGCGTCCCTATTTTATTTTGAAGGCCGCCCTGGAAGTGTTAGTGTGTACTTCCGCCGGTGTGACGGTGATCTCGGTTAGCAGAGTGAACCGTTAGCTGGATCTGAATAACGGCAGAAAAACAAACCGTCAGAGTTTAGTTCAGTA
>NW_024647774.1:0-1559 GCF_008729295.1 Plectropomus leopardus
AACAACTGCCTTATTTACAGTCATGTTGTTTCCTGACAATAGCTCTTCCTGTTTACAAACATTCACACAGCGTCAAAAAATAAATAACAACAACAACAAAAACAAAAGCTGTTTAGCTGAGACAACTACGCGTATATCACAACTGTGTATGATTACAGGTTTAGAGTGTGTAATGAGGACTGTATGAACACAGGTTTAGAGTGTGTAATGAGGACTGTATGAACACAGGTTTAGAGTGTGTAATGAGGACTGTATGAACACAGGTTTAGAGTGTGTAATGAGGTCCGTGTTTACGTACAGAGTTACGGGGTCTGGCAGAGATGAGTGTCCCACAGTGTGCAGAGGATTGTTCTGAATATTTCTGTCAAGAAAACAAAGTTTACATGTTCACCTTTTAATGGCTTTTTTCGAGGACCCTTGACTGTTTTTATTTAAACAGGTTTAAATTATTTGAAACGGTAAGTTGAAGGTCCTCACATGGTCTTAATATACGGGTTTCCAGAGAAGACG
This sequence comes from Plectropomus leopardus, assembly GCF_008729295.1. Taxonomy (NCBI): domain Eukaryota; kingdom Metazoa; phylum Chordata; class Actinopteri; order Perciformes; family Serranidae; genus Plectropomus; species Plectropomus leopardus. Next base: position 511 of record NW_024647774.1, read on the forward strand.
TTTTCTGGGACAACTGAGATCTTGTTGTTCTGCAGATTCCTGCAGGGAATCAACCAATCATAATATGCAAAATCAGACATTAAACATATTAAATTTAAAACTCTGTGTGTGTGTGTGTGTGTGTGTGTGTGTGTGTGTGTGTGTGTGTGTGTGTGTGTTGTCCTCACAGGTGTCTCAGGTTGATCAGCTGTTTGATGGCTGCAGGAAATCTGTTGACCCTGTTGAAGCTCAGATCTCTGCAGACACACAAATGTTACATCATTCAATGATCAATGTCATCAATCACAGACAGTCCTCTCAAATAATTGCTTTATTATTCATGTAGCTACAGTCTGTTATTAAGTGGCAGGTCTTTAAATTTTTACATCATATTTACTTATAAAATAGTTTTTCAATCATTTTATTTTCAATCATTTTAGTTGTCAGTTTAAATGAAAGCTTGTTTCCAAAAAAAGTCAGAAAAAAATAAAGTTTATTATTCAGTAATTGTGATTAAAATAAAAACATATCTAATTGTCCAAATTAAATGGAAACATTTGAAACGGACATATTTTGTAAACTGTTGTGAGTTTGTTTGGTAAAAATTCAGTGTGTATTTTTTGATAATGAAAATTTTTATGTAAACCTCAGAGTCTTTGATGAAATAAAATTGTGTGTGTGTGTGTGTGTGTGTGTGTGTGTGTGTGTGTGTGTGTCTATGGACGTGTCTATGTAAGTCTGCAGAGAAACAAAGAGACCGCAGGCGGATCTATCTCATACAGCTCTACGTAGTTATAGAGCAATCTAGATAAATGTTTAAATGTCAGCCAGATGCATTTCTGCTGTAAACCGACACGCTGTCAACACACACACACACACACACACACACACACACACACACACACACACACACACACACAGACTCCAGAGCAGTTCATCTCATTTGGCACTTTTCAAAGTAAAAGCCGTTTTAAAGACGGTGTACATAGAGCCAGTAGAAGCTGCTGTGCTGCTTTTTACCATTTCATTTTAAAGAGGACATTTTGTTTTGTTTTTTCTTTTTTTTTTGG
>NW_024647775.1:0-285 GCF_008729295.1 Plectropomus leopardus
TCTGTTCAGTTAGTCTTTGATGAAGCTGTGAGGACTGAGGTTTCTCTCCATCATCTTCACTCTTCACAGGGACAGGAGTGAATGGGAACTTGGTGATATCAGCCTCCTCCAGACCTTGAAGCTGCCCTCCCTCCTGACTGCTCCACAGCTCCTCCTGCTCCTCTTTAATGTGTGGGGGCTCTGGCTCCTCCTGGTTAACACTAGAGGGGGGGACCTCTTCTTGAACCACCAACAGCTGCTGGAGGTCTGCAGGAAACAGGAAAAACACATTAAGGAAAACTTTGA
>NW_024647776.1:0-227 GCF_008729295.1 Plectropomus leopardus
TTTGACTAAAATCTCAGCAGCTTTTCCTCCAGAAAAACTCCGTTAAATCGGTTTGTTGGCGCTGATGTTCGCCGTGTTGCTAGGTTACGGTCGGATCCGTCTACTTCCTGCTAGCAGGCTAACTTCATTAGCTTCGTGAAACACCGGGAGATCATTCAGACGGGTTTAGATGAAGTGAGAAGAGTTTATTTAAACTGGTTTATCTGGACATTGTGTCTCCATGAAAA
>NW_024647777.1:0-269 GCF_008729295.1 Plectropomus leopardus
TTGATGAAGCTGTGAGGACTGAGGTTTCTCTTCATCATCTTCACTCTCCACAGGGACAGGAGTGAATGGGAACTTGGTGATATCAGCCTCCTCCAGACCTTGAAGCTGCCCTCCCTCCTGACTGCTCCACAGCTCCTCCTGCTCCTCTTTAATGTGTGGGGGCTCTGGCTCCTCCTGGTTAACACTAGAGGGGGGGACCTCTTCTTGAACCACCAACAGCTGCTGGAGGTCTGCAGGAAACAGGAAAAACACATTAAGGAAAACTTTGA
>NW_024647778.1:0-292 GCF_008729295.1 Plectropomus leopardus
GTTTTTCCTCCATTTTTGACTAAAATCTCAGCAGCTTTTCCTCCAGACAAACTCCGTTAAAATCGGTTTGTTGGCGCCGATGTTCGCCTTGTTGCTAGATTACGGTCGGATCCGTCTACTTCCTGCTAGCAGGCTAACTTCATTAGCTTCGTGAAACACCGGGAGATCATTCAGACGGGTTTAGATGAAGTGAGAAGAGTTTATTTAAACTGGTTTATCTGGACATTGTGTCTCCATGAAAAACACAGTTTGGTCTCTGATGAATAGTCACTCCGTCTCGCGCTGTGTGTCC
>NW_024647779.1:0-526 GCF_008729295.1 Plectropomus leopardus
ACTCAATCGTAGAAAAGTCGTCCCTCAGCAGAGTGGGCCATGGTATCAAGAAAATAGAGAAATATAGAGAAAAAGTAGCAAGGATTTGTGGAACTACTGGCTGCTGCATCTACATGCGCTGCCGTCACCATCGCAACAATCATGAACAGTTTACCAGTAATGGTAACAGTTCATCATTGATAATGTACTGTTAATCATCAATTAAATCATGTGACCATAGTATTGCTCATTTATAGCCTAGCATTAACTTTTGGCTCCTGGTGATTGTATTTCGGCTTAAAAATTAAAAATATAGACATCTTGCTGAAAAAATGCTTAAGTATCATAAAGGTGTGCTAATGGTACTTTTACTTATGTAGAGGATCTGAATATTTCCTGCGCCGCTGGTTTCCCAGAAGTTTGAAGTAATTGTTTAATAATGACGTTGTACATACCTGCTGTGTGTGAATGGACATGTAGTTTGCGTTGTTGTCGGTGTATCTCCAGCTCCTCCTCGTACTCTGCTATCGATCTTTCAAACAGCCCA
>NW_024647780.1:0-379 GCF_008729295.1 Plectropomus leopardus
ACTCAATCGTAGAAAAGTCGTCCCTCAGCAGAGTGGGCCATGGTATCAAGAAAATAGAGAAATATAGAGAAAAAGTAGCAAGGATTTGTGGAACTACTGGCTGCTGCATCTACATGCGCTGCCGTCACCATCGCAACAATCATGAACAGTTTACCAGTAACGGTAACAGTTCATCATTGATAATGTATTGTTAATCATCAATTAAATCATGTGACCATAGTATAGCTCATTTATAGCCTAGCAATAACTTTTGGCTCCTGGTGATTGTATTTCGGCTTAAAAATTAAAAATATAGACATCTTGCTGAAAAAATGCTTAAGTATCATAAAGGTGTGCTAATGGTACTTTTACTTATGTAGAGGATCTGAATATTTCCTGC
>NW_024647781.1:0-434 GCF_008729295.1 Plectropomus leopardus
CCTGTCTGGTTCTGGTCCTCCTCAGTCCTCACAGCTTCATCAAAGACTAACTGAACAGATGGAAACAGAAGCTGATGGAGAGGACTGTGGAGGACCAGAACCAGACAGGGACTCACATCCAGATACACATTTACAACCAGAGACTGAGGACAAGACTGGAGACTCTTCTGAACCTGAGACTGAGGACAGCGATGATTGGAGGGAGACCAGAGAACCTCAGTCAGGTTTAAACTCTCTGAAAAAGAATCGAGTTAGGGAGAAACCTTTCAGCTGCTCTGAGTGTGGGAAAAGATTTGGCTTGAAAGGAAATCTGAAGCGACACATGATAAGTCACACAGGAGAGAAACCGTTCAGCTGCTCAGTGTGTGATCAAAGATTTTTGCAAAGGGCACATCTTAAGAGACACACTATAACTCACATAGGAGAAAAACCAT
>NW_024647784.1:0-221 GCF_008729295.1 Plectropomus leopardus
GACACAAACTTAAAGTCACTGGTTCTTGAACCTGTTGTCAGGTACGCATCATAATTGTAAGTGCTGCGTAAAGTTCCTGTGCCGTCAACATCTGCGTAATTAGGAGGGAGATAAGCGCTGGGGATGGCAACTGCTCCATCAAACAACAGTCTGGGCTTTCTCCTGCGACAAAACCTCACACCCAGGATGATGATAATGAAGGTCAGGAAAAACGTCGACAC
>NW_024647785.1:0-3915 GCF_008729295.1 Plectropomus leopardus
GTGAATGCTCTGCTGAAAAAATGACATAAAAACAACATCACAAGACAATTCAGTTACACAAATCATTCACAAATAATATTTAACCCTTTGAAATCTGGGCAAACTACATTTGATAACCAGAAAGTAAAAACAAACAAAAAACAAAAAACATTCCAAAGAAAAAAAAAACAAAAACAAAAAAGTGAGCTAAAAGACAAATGTACCTGAAAAAAAGGTTAAAAATATAATTATTATTTAAAAGAAAAAAAGATAATAAGAACTCCTTTTCTCCAGAACATTTTCCCTCAGCTTTTTAAAAAAATATATTTTCTAAATATACTAATTTCTTGCAATTTGCAGGACATTGCATGACAAGTTGCTCATTGCCTTTTTTTCCAATGTTTTTGAAAGAAATCAAACCAATTTGCTCAGGGTTCAACGGTTTAAATACTTGTGAAAGGTGTCTAAAAGTAGGACAAGAAAAGTGATGTCAGTCCAGGTTTTAAAGAGTTAATAGGCAGAACTTTAAAATCCGACTTTAAAAGTGTGTGATCGCTCATTTTAATGTCAATACAGCCAATCACACAGCAATTGTCACTAAGCCATGTTAAGGTCATTTCTGACAACTTCACAATCATAACATATTGATGAGATCAACATTCAAATGCAGCAGTACAAGAGAATAAAATGTAGTTTTTATGAGTCACTTAGTGTATTTTATAGGGACAGTCCATCAAAGATGAAAGCTGAAACTAAGCCAGAGTTACCTTCAAAGGATAATGTCAATCCATTGGCCAGTTGTTAAAATACAGCACACTAAAAAAAGAATAAAACAGCATATCACTATTTTAAACTTGTCCACAACAAAAAAATGAGAACAATGAAAGAATGAATTTGGCTTTACTGACATGGACAGGCCTAATTACAGAGAGCCAGAGCAGACAAATAAGGAGGTTTAACTAGCTGCGTTTCTGCAGAGTAATCAGACTGTCTGCCCCACTCCTTGGCTGTAATGCACAGTCTGTCATGGATTTTTTTTTCTTGTTTATTTTGAAGGTCACTCATCATCTGTCAAGTCTTGTCTTACTAACGTCTTGCCTTTGTGTGTTTTCCCTGCCTTTGTGATTATCTGCCCCACCCTGTTTCATCTGTTCACCATTAACATCTCACCTGTCCCTTGTTAACACCCTCCCTCCCTGTGTGTTTTCCCTGTTTCTGTGTCGGATCGTGTGTGTACTTCTTGTGCTCCTCATATTGACCTGTATTACTCAGTTTATTTTCTGTGCTTTTTCTTCAGTTTTTACTACATGTGTGCCTGGTACCAGTTTACATTTAAGCACACATGTTTAATCCATCTGTCTGCTGTCCTGCATTTGGCTCCTTTTTGAACTGCAAAATCATAACACAGTTTGTTTTGTTTCTTGACTGAAATTGGAAGAAGTGGCAGTTTTCATATTTTTTCAGGCAGCGTTGATGGGAATCTTCATGAAAATGAAACGCTAGTGTGCCATTTTTACATGTTAATGTTCTCAGTTTTAGCCAGCTTAGTGTATATGTGTTATATGTTGACTTATCTAGGGTGTACCCTGCCTCTCACCTAATGCATGCCGGGACATCATCCAGCCCTCAGCGACCCATGGCACAGGATAAGCTGCTTAGAAAATGGATGGATGGTTGGACATATGCGCCTTATTACCCCATACATGGAAGTGATAAGTGACTTAAAACATTACCCAGTTGTGTTAAACTCACATATTACTGACCTCCAAACTGGAAATATCTAAAATTAGCACATAACTGAGTGGTGGAGAAATGTGACTGTGAGCTGAGGAGTGAGAAAAGATTTTAAAAAACAACCCCAAACAAACTCTTTATTGTGTGTTAAGGGTCTTTTCATTCCTAGTGAAATAGGAAAGTGTCATTTCAACACACTACATAATATCTCATCAGTAAGTATTCATTCTGCATGGCCGAGTGCTTCACAGGCTCCAGATCAATTCAATGAGTCGTTGTTGCACGCTTCATCGCACAGCACAGAGAGAAAAAAAATGGAATAATTGGGTGTCTTCGGGCTGGCGTGGTGCTGAGGGCTGCATTCTGCTCTGCGCGCTGATACCCCCCCACCACCACCACCCCCACCCCACCTCACACCCCCCCATCCACCCACCCCTTTATGGAGGGCTAGTACCTCTCATACCGAACAAGCTGAGTGATCGTTCAACACACTGACGTCAGCGACGGCTCTGAGCAAACAGCCTCCCCCTCACAACACAACACACATCTGGACATATGGTGCATACTGCACACACACACTGCTGCTCACTAATATTTGTAGCACTTCACCAGCTTTCCCTCTCTCTTCTGCCCCCTCCCAATCGCTGCAGCATCATTCCAGGAGAGATGCACTCAGCTTTATTACACCCCCTCCCTCCTGCACCTCTGCCCATCCACCATAAAAAGACTTCTGTCAGCTGTATTATAAGCTTTCCTCCTTTTCTGATTCTGCAACGCTCATAAAACATCCAGTCAGGTAGAGGGAAGGTTGCAAGGACGCCGCTGCAAATCACCGGCGACACTTTTACAAGAGCTCCTCTTCTCTTCCTCCCTATCTCTCTCCTCTTTAGTCTGGCGCTTTGTCATACACATACACAACCACACATCTACTCAGCACCCTCCCTTACTTCCACCCCTCTTCTTTTTGCTTCTGATATGACTCCTTCCCTTTTTCTTAATCCAGCCAATACTTTCAGCAAAGCCACAGTATAAAACTTGTCTCTCTCTGTATAATTTCTTCTTGCTCCATGAAATGAAAGCTTGCTCTTAAGACGTGGATGTGTGCAACCAAAGTGAAATAAAGCCCTGTCGCAAAAAGTGGAGAACTGTTGCTGCTGACTCTTGTACAGATTTTCAGCAACTCTGCAGTCTTTTTGACACACACTGACTCTCTGCCTCTCAGCGCACACTCATGCACAGAGCTGGAAGTAATTGCTGTTATAACTCAGCTGATACAGATTGAGGCGATGCAGATACAGCGAACACGCTTGTGGAAAAGAAACAGCATACAGGCTGTAGAAAATTGGAGCTGTAAACGCCCGCAGGCTCTAATAAAAAGACATCTTGAAGAACGGCGATGTCAGGCTGATAAGACCAGAGCAGGCTACGAGATATGCCAAACAAAAAGCTGAAAGTGGCAGCCAAAGGCCTCTATTGATTGCATTTCCAAACCCTTTTCTCACCCTCTCTCTTTTTCTTGATCTGAGTGGAGTGACTGACAAGAGCAGAGAGGAAACTAAAGAAGAAAAGATAAGCAAAAAAAACCAAACAAAAAACCCACAGGAGGTGACGTAGAGCGTGTTGCACAGCTCGCAAAGCCCAAAGTAACATCATGTTCCTATGGAAACAAATTCACCATGGAGTGGAGTGCTCACTGCAGGATAAATGAAGCAGAGGCTAATTTGCCATTTCAGTGCTGTTCCTCTGCTCGGCTTGATAATAACTGGATGGGATAATTCCAGCGTGGCAGTGCCTGCCAGTAAGGATGTGTTTCTGTCACATTAGACTGCAAAGGATGGATAATTTCCACAGAATTACTTTATAATAACAAATGAGTGCAGTCACGCCACGCGCTGGGTTTACTTGAACCCCCCCTGTGCACTGTGTGTATGACCGTGAGAGCTTGTGAATCAGTTCATGGTATGCCCTGCTCTCACCTCACACACACACACACACACACACACACACACACGCACACACGTTTTCACAATGTCATTTGATTTCCTTCACAAAACTACACAAACATATGCAATCCTTTGCAGCTTTGCATCATCTTGTCCTTTCAGACACAGTAAACAAACCCTTTGAAGCCCTCAATGCCCTGCCTCCTACATGCTCACATACATAACTACCCACTTCACACACACACACACACACACACAC
>NW_024647786.1:0-2174 GCF_008729295.1 Plectropomus leopardus
TCTTCTCCTCTTTCTCCTCCTCATCTCTTCTCCTCCTCTTCCTCCTCCTCATCTCTCCTTCTCCTCCTCTCAGATGTGTGGTAGGAGTTCAGTCTCTCATACGTCTCCTCCTGCTGTGTGTTTTAGGAGTTGCCTGCTCCTGGGTCGGTGTGGAGGACTGAAGGCTGCAGGACAGAGTCAGTCTGAGGTCATGAAGCCACCCTGCTCCTCTCCCTGCTCCCTGCACTCCTCCCTGTGGTTCCTCCTGCTGCTGGGAGGCGGGTCTCTGCTGCTCCTCGTCGACCTGCAGGACCTCACCGAGGTGCTCCGCCTGCAGACCCCAGGTCAGTGCAGGACCTCCTCCTCATCCTCCTCCTGCTAGTGATGCTGGTTACATTGATGCTTGTTGTTTTGCTCACATATGTTTTTTTGACACACACACACACACAGACACACACACACACACATACAGACAGACACACACACACACACAGACACACACACAGACACAGACAGAGGGAACATTGAGATGCCATTTCACTTCTTCTTTTGTCACTGCCCACTCTCTGCTGGGGGTGTGTCCTCTGTCTCAGTGTGTCCTCAGTCTCAGTGTGTCCTCTGTCTCAGTGTGTCCTCTGTCTCAGTCTCTGACATTTTACACACAACATGATGACTCTACTGTCCTCAGTGTGAGACGAGCTACAGACAGACAGATAGACGGATGTATGGACAGATTCTTTATTAACCCTTCACAGAAGATTGCATTTGTCGCGGCGGTTGATTCACAGCTAACTACACACAGTCATGACAAAAAACAACACAAAAACACGTTTATTTTGTTCATTAAAAAGTCTCATGGCAAAGTAGTGAAACGAATAATTATTAACCATTAATGTCCAGTGTCTCATATAAACTGTCTTATGAGGTCTCGCTGCTTTTAATTATTGAAATAATTTGGATTTATTAGATTTCCTTTAACCTTTTTGCATGAGCACTTTTACTTTAATACATGAAAACATTTTCCCTGAAATCACATCTTTTTGGCGTCTTTGCACACAGCACTAAAGCTGTCCTTATTTGGTGTTTAGGGGGCGTTACCTGTGCTGACAGGTGACTGGTGGTCAGTGGGATTCATCTCTGGAGTCGACTCCTCTCATGTTTTCTCTGAGCAGAAATTTAAGAGATTATTTAAGAGGTATTTAAGGGGAAGTTGCTGCAGGAATCTGGCCGTCTGCTTCATGGCGTTTTTCTTGCAGGGCGGTCATTAAACCGTGTTTTATGTGAGGTGTTGTATTTCTGATATATGAGGTGATGAGGAGGTGTGCGTGTGTGTGGGTGTGTGCGTTGCCGCACATATCTGTGAGCATGACCTCATGTTTGCAAAGCCTCATGGGAGCCAGGTGATAGATGCAGGTGTATTTTTAGAGGCTGAGCTCAGCGCCGCCGTGGCTGCAGCCCGTCTCTCGGGGCTCTCTGGATGATGTGTTTTTTTACACGCTGAGTCGTTTGTAACAAAGCTGATTTCAGATCAGATGTTGGTGGCCAAACTTTTTTAAAAGGGGGCCGCATTAGATTATGTGAGAACACCACGACATATGAGTTATAAAAAAATAAAAATCGCATACAAATGACAGCTGTTTCATCTTTAAATGAAAGTACTCAACTACATGAATGAAATGAAAATAGAAGAGGAGTGACTGTAGCCATCCTGCTGCTCTGTCTGTGCCCAGAGTCCATCCTGCTGCTCTATCTGTGCCCAGAGTCCATCCTGCTGCTCTATCTGTGCCCAGAGTCCATCCTGCTGCTCTATCTGTGCCCAGAGTCCATCCTGCTGCTCTATCTGTGCCCAGAGTCCATCCTGCTGCTCTATCTGTGCCCAGAGTCCATCCTGCTGCTCTGTTTGTGCCCAGGGTCCATCCTGCTGCTCTATCTGTGCCCAGGGTCCATCCTGCTGCTCTGTCTGTGCCCAGGGTCCATCCTGCTGCTCTATCTGTGCCCAGGGTCCATCCTGCTGCTCTGTCTGTGCTCAGTCCGCCCTGCTGCTCTGTCTGTGCCCAGAGTATGTTCTGCTGCTCCAGCTTTGCTCTGTCAGTGCCCAGTCTGTCTTGAATTATCTGCTACTTCACGTGACACACACCTTCTCATAACAACCCCGAGAGGAAGATTTATTACCACACACACACACACACACACAC
>NW_024647787.1:0-604 GCF_008729295.1 Plectropomus leopardus
CCGGGTGTGTCCTGTTGGCGAAAGGTGTATGGAAGAAGCGGCAGCTGAAACTGTGACAAGAATATGTTCGCTGTGAGTATTTTCTTTTGACATTATTTTCACGTAAACATAATTACATGATTCAAAGTCCTAAATTATTATCTTCATGACTAACACAACTTTTTTTTTTTGACAGCGCTCTTCCCTTGGCGTCAGCCAACACATAAGCAGCTCGCAAAATGTGTTGCAAAGCAGGCATGGGTCGGTAAAGTCGGTAGATGACGACTTCTTGACGGGTGGAGACCCTCTGGATCTGACGTTAACATCATGAACTGCCCAAATTTCAGAGACTTGTGAAGAAACAGAAGTGGAAAGGACTTTGCATCCCACACTCTGAAGGGAAGGGCACAAGAGTTTTCACAAAGCGCACATTGTGTACTGGTGAGGTGGTCTGTGATGATCATGGACGTGTTGTCACAGCCAGTGAGGGCCAAGAAGTGAGCAGCTGTGATTGCCACCCTGGACAGCAGACTCCAGGCCGGTTTATCAAGCGTTCAAAAAAGAAGGCCAACGTCATACCCAAACATTTCACGTTTGAAATGGATGGAGAGGAACGACATGTGAC
>NW_024647788.1:0-320 GCF_008729295.1 Plectropomus leopardus
TGCATAAAAGGGACAAGGCTAAAAACCAAAAATGAATGGCCATGACCTTTGACCCATAAAGCTGCACTGCATTAAATACCAACATGATATCACAAAATGAGCTTGGGGACACTGAAAACCACTGACAGTGAACACAGTTCATCACTGCATCTATAAATGTAATTTAAGACTCTACTATGCTAAGTGAAAGCCAGATTCAACAAAATCCAGAAACGCCACTGACTTCTCTGGATCTGAGCTCATCTGTCATGTCACAGTTTGATTTCTTTCTTTTGGAAGCAAACAGCTTTTAAGGATTAGTCACAGACTTGTGTTAAATC
>NW_024647789.1:0-226 GCF_008729295.1 Plectropomus leopardus
CTGGTTCACTATCCATTCTCCTTCTGCTTGATCTGACTGCGGCCTTCAACACAGTTTCCCACACCATCCTTCTGGACAGACTTTCCTCTCTTGGCATCACAAACACACCTCTTAACTGGTTTCGTTCATACCTTTCAGGCCGCACTCAGTTCATTCAGTTAAAATCATTCACCTCCCATCCAGTCCCCGTTACCTCAGGTGTTCCCCAGGGCTCTGTCCTGGGGCC
>NW_024647790.1:0-364 GCF_008729295.1 Plectropomus leopardus
TGCTGACTCTGGTTCACTATCCATTCTCCTTCTGCTTGATCTGACTGTGGCCTTCGACACAGTTTCCCACACCATCCCTCTGGACAGACTTTCCTCTCTTGGCATCACAAACACACCTCTTAACTGGTTTCATTCATACCTTTCAGGCCGCACTCAGTTCATTCAGTTAAAATCATTCACCTCCCATCCAGTCCCCGTTACCTCAGGTGTTCCCCAGGGCTCTGTCCTGGGGCCCCTGCTGTTCATTATTTACCTTCTCCCCCTCGGGTACATTTTCCACAAACATCATATTCACTTTCACTGCTACGCGGATGACACCCAGCTCTACCTTTCAGCCAAACCTAACTCCACACTCCCACCTTCG
>NW_024647791.1:0-313 GCF_008729295.1 Plectropomus leopardus
GGAAGGTGTTTGGTCCCGTGCCTTTGGGTCCTGATGCCACCGGGGGGCTACTGAATCAGCGACAAGGAAGTCGGACAGTCGCCGACTTTGCTATTGATTTCAGAACTCAAGCTCGACAGAGTGACTGGAATTCGGCAGCCCAGTGTGACGCCTTTCTTAATGGGCTAGCACCGTATATCAAAGATGAATTGGTTTCGTTTGACCTCCCTCATTCGCTCGACGGTCTCATTGAACTGACCACGAGACTGGACAGGCAGATTCAGGCGAGGAGGAGGGAGCAGCGCCTGGAGGGAGGTCCTCACCGGCTTCCTGG
>NW_024647792.1:0-270 GCF_008729295.1 Plectropomus leopardus
TTCTCTGAATCTTTTCATGCTATTATGATAGGTAATGGATTTGAACATCAAATATCTTGTTTTGTAATGTGTTCCATTGTGTTCAAAATGAATAGTTTTTTAGTGATGGATGAAACACCTGTGTTTGTAAGTGTATTTTAGCATTATCTAATCTAGACCCCATTCAAAGATGTTTGTCTTTTAATGACTACAGTCTATAACATATACTACACACACTGGCATGCAGCATTGTCACAGTGCACAAAGAGTGTGCATGAAGTGAAAGGCACA
>NW_024647793.1:0-384 GCF_008729295.1 Plectropomus leopardus
GAACAAATTTAGAGCTGCCTCAGACCATGCATACACACAAATGGTGAAGGCCTGGCATTCTTAAAAAATGTAAAACACACCTACCACCTACCACCTACCACTAAATGCATAACATATTAAAACTTTTTTGACAACTTTTTTTTTTAACTATTTCAAACTTTTTTTTTTCACACATATTGCGTGCGCTTTCTGTTGCCCTTTTTCCCTCATCACAAATTGCGCCATTATTAAAAAAATAATGAGTCCTAGCTTACAGTGACGTCTGTGAGAATGTCCACAGTCACATGTAACAGTTATGGTTTAAATTGTTTTTATTGATTTTGCCTGTAATGATCACCCAAATTTTAGTGCCATGGAATTAGGATTATTAATAGGCATGTAGGG
>NW_024647794.1:0-545 GCF_008729295.1 Plectropomus leopardus
AGTGATCCATCTTTCTTCCCCACGAAGAAGAATCCGGCCCCGGCAGGGGACGAGGAGGGTCGGATGATTCCAGACGCCAGGGACTCGGAGATGTAGGTCTCCATGGCCTCCCTCTCTGGTGCAGATAGCGAGAAGAGACGGCCCTTGGGAGGAGTAGACCCAGGCAGGAGATCGATGGCGCAGTCATATGGTCGATGGGGTGGCAGAGATGTGGCCCTGGACTTGTTGAAGACCTCCTGAAAGTCGTGGTAATCCGATGGTACCCCGGAGAGGTCTGGAGGAGAACCGGCACTGGCAGGCGGTGTGGGCGTGATCTGTTGTTGGAGGCAGATTTGCTGACAGGAAGGACTCCATGACAGAATCAACCCCGTGGCCCAGTCTATATGTGGATTGTGGCGCCTCAACCATGGATATCCAAGAATCAGAGGGACTTTGGGAGAATCCATAACGTGAAACTGGATGGTCTCACGATGTTCTCCAGCCAGGATCATGGAGACAGGAACGGTCATCCATCAGACCGTTCCTGTCTCCATGATCCTGGCTGG
>NW_024647795.1:0-330 GCF_008729295.1 Plectropomus leopardus
AATTTCTTTGCACTTTACATATTTGGACTCTTTCCTACTTTTCAATGGAACTGCTGCAAAACAATTTCCCTCTGGAGAAAGTACAATCTCATATTACTTTTATTAATTTATTGTTTAGTTTCTCTATTTACCTGTAATAATTAGACTTATCTGATTTGTATGGGTCATTATGTTATGGGAATGATTTGTAAGGTAAATTAACAACAGCTAACCCATTGTTCTCGATATACCTGTTATGCTATTTGTTGCTTTGTCTTGTTATTTATTTAATAATTGGTTTTATAGCACAGTTTTTGCCCTAGTTTTGAATATTCTTTTTTTCTGACTTAC
>NW_024647796.1:0-210 GCF_008729295.1 Plectropomus leopardus
ACATTTATGGCACTGTGTACTTTTTGCACCTTACTGATAATCTGTATAATATTTTAATTTCTTTGCACTTTACATATTTGGACTCTTTCCTACTTTTCAATGCAACTGCTGCAAAACAATTTCCCTCTGGAGAAAGTACAATCTCATATTACTTTTATTAATTTATTGTTTAGTTTCTCTGTTTACCTGTAATAATTAGACTTATCTGAT
>NW_024647797.1:0-7480 GCF_008729295.1 Plectropomus leopardus
GAGACATGATGAGAATTTTATGGATATCAGAGCTGATATTTATCGATCACAGAATGATGAGATCATATTCTTCTTTATTTTGAGTCCTAAAGATCACATTCAGCACCAAAACAGTTTTATGACCATAATGTGACTTCACTGACTGACTTCAGGTACCAAATATCATATTTAGATGTTTTATTTTAATGATGTATTCATAGAATCAACATAAGAGGGGCCCAAATCTGCAGAGTCCCCCTCCCAAAAATAAAGATGGGAAACTATGGTCCTGTAAGGTGTGATATTATTGGTCATGCAGCAGCAGGTAGAGCTGTACAGCCAATAAACGAGCAGCACGCTGTGATGTTGGCTGTGATATCTGAACTGCTCCTTATGATTATGGCCATGTCTCACAGTTATTTATAACTCTGATACTTTTCGGTAATTATAATTTCTGACAGCTCGTGTGCTTACCTGACCAAATGAAGCAGGTTTATCAGTTTTATTAATATATTCATATTTTGCATTTTAAGCATATGTGAATATTTGTAATTTTAGTTTCATTTTCTGCGTATAGGTTTATGATCTGCATGAATTCTGTGTGTGAACGCCTGATTCTGTCTCTGACGTGTTGAAAAAATGTGAAAAATCAAAATAAATGTGTGTGTTTCTGTGTTTCAGAGGAGATGCTGTGTGTTCGTCTGTGACGTGTGCAGGGACTCGAACCTGTGACGGGGATCCAACATGGCTGCGTTAACAGTGTGTGTGCTGAGCGTCCTGCTGCTGCCTGCCGTCAGCGGTCAGTCCAAACCTCCCTGCAACGCTGCATTAATACACCGTTAGCCTAGCTTAGCACAAAGACTGGAAGCAGATAAAACACCCCCAAAAATTTAAAGAAAAAAAGCCAACTTTAAAGAAAAAAACACCAAAATGTCATCTTTTAAAAAGCCCTACATTCCTTTAGGAGAAAAAAAACAAAAATCTTTAAAGAAGAAAAAAAACACCAAAAACGTTTACAAAAAAAAAGCCAAAATATCTACATCAAAATTTTTAAAGAAACAATAAATAAATAGAAAAAAAGGCCAATTGCCTCCTTTTACAGTGCCCCATTTTTTTTGGGGAAAAAAATGCCTGAAACTTTTAAAGAAAAAAAATTGCCAAAACATTTTACAAATAAAAAAACAACAAAAAACTGCCAAAATGTCTTTCTTAAATAAACCACCAAATTTTTTAAAGAAAAAAAATTGCCAACAACTGCCAAAACAAAAAAATAAAAATTACAGAAAAACACCAACATATCTACTTATAAAAAGCCCTATTTATTTAGGAAAAAATGCGTTTTTTTAAATAAAAAAACAAACAAACACAAAACTTGGCCAAAAAAAGGCCAAAAAGTCATCTTTACGAAAACAACGCACACATTTTTAAACATGTCTCCTTTTACAATGCCCCCATTTTTTTTGAGGAAAAAAAATGCCAAAAATCTTAGAGAAAAAAATTGCAAAAAAACAGAGACTAAAAAACCTGCCAAAATGTCCTCTTTAAAAAACAGTGAAAGCAGTGAGGTTCAGGAGCTCCTGACCCTCCGAGCAGAGGACGAGATCAGCCGCCAGATAACAGAGACGATCAGTGATCATTATTGACGTGTGATGTCATTGTCACACTAGAGGCCCACACTGTTGTGTTAAACCTCTTTAGTTTCTGTGGTGTCGGCATGCTGCAGACACATGATGTTTGGTTTTGTAAAGAAGGGACTTTGTAGAGGCTCTCTGTGAGGGGACAGGACGGACGTCTCTGAGCTGAAGTTCAGCTGAGTCCAACAAACCGATGAGAAGGACTTCAACTCCCATCATGCACTGGGGTCAGCTCACAGAGACAGTAGAGAGCAGGGTGGAGATTTACAGGAACACTGTCACATTCCTGCAGCTTTACTAATGATTTGTTTCTGCAATTACCTCCTGATACACACACACACGCGCACACACACACACACGCGCGCACACACACACATGCACATGCACGCACATACACGCACACACACACACACACACACACACACACACACCAGTCGTCAGTCAGTCTGAGTCAGTTTGTTTGTTTTTGTTGCGATGTGTTTGATAAGACACACACACACACACACACACACACACACACTACACTTTCCTCTCATTGTGTGTGTGTGTGTGTGTGTTACAGTAGACTAAACAGTGAGTGTGTCTCAGTTTGGGGAGGGTCTGTCAGATTCCTGAGAGCTCGGTGAGGTCAACCCCCCCCCCCCGACATGAAGGATTTACTGGTTTTGGACAAAGACACTTTCTACTGGACAGACATGAGATCAGCTGACTCTCAGTCTGTCTCCATCGTGTCAGAAAATGTCCCACTCAAACTGGACTTTTAAAATCCATAGACATGGGGCGCCTGGTGGCTCAGTGGATAGAGCAGGCGTCCCATGTTCAGAGGCTGTAGCAGCCGCGGGTTTGATGCCAGCCTCGTCCCTTTGCTGCATGTCATCCCCTCTCCAGTTCCCCCTTCACACCTGTGCTGTCCTATCAATTAAAGGCAAAAATACCCTAAAAAATACATGTAAACATGTTCCAAGATAGAAATTTTCGGTTCTAAAAATGTTCTCAGAACGTTTAAATGCAACCACTGAATGGTGCAGGAATGTGGCAAATTTTTTCATTAACATATGACATCACATTTTCATAAAAAATGTTGTGTAATCTCAGTCCTCAATAACATGTTCTGAATGTTGCTTTGAAAATGTTCTTCCATTGTTCTCATGTAACATTGTGGGAATGTTTTATAAAAGAACATCTTCTGATCTGTCATCTCTCAACATCACCAAAACATCCTCACAACGTTGCAGCTCAAACGTTAGTCAGGGTGTAACTTCACAGGAACATTATTTGCAATGATAAACATCCTTAAAATGTCCTTTAAACGTTAGATTAAAATGTTTTCTTTAAAACATTATTGCAGCTTGTAGGTAACATTAGCCGATGTTGTGGGAACGTTCCCTGTTAGCTGTGGAGTGTCTCTGGTATTTTTTTTTATTATTCATTTGTGCGGTAAAGACTTCATGACTTCAGTTATCTGACGGTCAGTCAGAGAGATCGTTCGCGTTTCGTCAGTTTCAGTTAGTGTCTCAGTGTGATGTCCTCAGTTCAGACTGGAGCTCAGTGTCCTCCGATGGTGGTCTCTGCCTCCATCAAACCGGCTCAGAGACAACTTCCTGCTCTTTAAAAATGTCCCTTACATGTCTGATGTCTCATGTTGCCACGGCAACCCCAGCAGCTGCTCAACCTACTGTTTATGATTAACAACAAAACAGCCACACACACACACACACACACACACACACACACACACACACACAGTTCTCCAGCTGCAGTGAGGACAGATGGACGCACAGACAGCAGTGTGTTGGTGTGTAAACGGGGGGCGTCTCCGTCTGTCTGTCTCTCTGTTTATCACAGTTTGTGTTACTGATAAACAAATTAACCCTCAAACTGCACAAATTGAAATTGGGAATATAAAATATGTCTAATTACATTTGTAATGTAATGTCAGTTTGTTTGTAATGTCAATTACAAAAAAACTATTTATCACAAAAATGATCATCTGGAAGTTTTGAATCCACAATTCCTCTGAAATCGTGGACTACACCTCCCAGAATTCCCTCATACGTGGACGCTCCCACGTATGAGGGGCTCGCCTTTCCATCACGGCTCCATAACACGCCTACGTGGCCTCGGATTGGAAATAATGACGACTAGTTTGGTGGCTGCAATAGAAATGAAGCTGCTGATGTTTTGAACATCCGTCGCCATGGTTACTGGGATGCTATCAGAGGAGAAGTCACATGACATCAGTCAGTGGAAACAAGGTCAGCTCCACGTTGTGTTTTATCAGGTTTTACCAAATATTACTAAAGTTTTGACCAAATCTGTGATATTGAGATTTAAGTCTGTTTTTCAGGAGTGAGCTGCAGCCAAGAGGGCAGCAGAAACTTTATTACGACAATAAATACAGACAGACAAACCCTTCTGTCACATAAAATCAAGTAAAAATGAGAATGGTGCGTTCTGAGAATGGTGCAGTGCGACTAATGCAGTGTTTTAGTGACGTTTTCAGCGTCAAGTTTTCTTTTAGTTCCCAAAACATTCTTCTCAAAGTTCGGGTAAATTTCTATAAACACCAAAAAATGTCAATTTTCAAATTACATCACATTTTCATAAAAAATGTTGTGTAATCTCAGTCCTCAATAACATGTTCTGAATGTTGCTTTGAAAATGTTCTTCCATTGTTCTCATGTAACATTGTGGGAATGTTTTATAAAAGAACATCTTCTGATCTGTCATCTCTCAACATCACCAAAACATCCTCACAACGTTGCAGCTCAAACGTTAGTCAGGGTGTAACTTCACAGGAACATTATTTGAAATGATAAACATCCTTAAAACATCCTTTGAAAATTAGATTAATATGATTTCTTTAAAACATTATTTCAGCTTGTAGGTAACATTAGCCGATGTTGTGGGAACGTTCCCTGTTAGCTGTGGAGGAGCGACGTTTTCCTGGTGATTCTGCTGGTGACGGCAGGAGAGTCACTCAGTGGATCTGCTCTGTGCTTCACTTCATGGTTAATTCTCCTGATTTTTCACAAAGTCTGACACACAGATCAACAGAGAGGACTCAAAGTGTAGCGTCCTGAGAGACATGAGTTCAGGAGACGTGATGTTGGGACATTGGGTTAATAGATTTCTATAAGAGGACGCCAGCAGCCTGAGGCAGCAGCTCTGTTGTTCTCACTGCGACAAAACACATCATTGTCTGGAGCTGTCAGCGTCCTCTACGCAGAGACGCTGCTGTCTTTGTGTGTGTCTGTGGACGTCCTGCGCAGAGACAACACGAGGACCTTGGTCACGTGCTGATACCTGCTCTACATACTGATATCTGATCACAGCGTGGACGGACTCAGAGGACACACTGAATAACACCTGGTTCATTACGCCAATAACGGCCCTCATTTACGGAACAAACGTACCACAGAAAACGGAAAACCACTCAAAACTCCATGCTACAATGAATTCTCACGTCAGGTCTCAGCTCATGCAGAAAAGTAACTCTGAGGCTAAGAATTGTTATTAGATCATTTTCTGACTGGCATCTAAGGGGCTGGCTCTGTGGGGCTGGCTCTGCGGGGCTGGCTCAGTAGGGCTGGCTCTGTGGGGCTGGCTCTGTGGGGCTGACTGTGTGACTGGCTCAGTAGGGCTGGCTCTGTGGGGCTGGCTCTGCGGGGCTGACTGTGGGGCTGGCTCTGCGGGGCTGCTGTGGGGCTGGCTCTGTGGGGCTGGCTCTGCGGGGCTGGCTCAGTAGGACCGGCTCTGTGGGGCTGGCTCTGTGGGGCTGACTCAGTAGGACCGGCTCTGCGGGGCTGACTGTGGGGCTGGCTCTGTGGGGCTGGCTCAGTAGGACCGGTTCTGTGGGGCTGGCTCTGTGGGGTGGCTCTGCGGGGCTGGCTCAGTAAGGCTGGCTCTGTGGGGCTGACTGTGTGGCTGACTCAGTAGGGCTGGCTCTGTGGGGCTGGCTCTGTGGGGGCTGACTGTGGGGCTGGCTCTGTGGGGCTGGCTCTGCGGGGCTGACTGTGGGGCTGCTCTGTGGGGCTGGCTCTGCGGGGCTGACTGTGGGGCTGGCTCTGCGGGGCTGACTGTGGGCTGGCTCTGTGGGGCTGGCTCTGTGGGGCTGGCTCTGTGGGGCTGGCTCTGTGGGGCTGGCTCTG
The DNA here is from genome assembly GCF_008729295.1 of Plectropomus leopardus. Classification (NCBI taxonomy): domain Eukaryota; kingdom Metazoa; phylum Chordata; class Actinopteri; order Perciformes; family Serranidae; genus Plectropomus; species Plectropomus leopardus. The sequence goes on from NW_024647797.1 coordinate 5,765, forward strand.
GGGGCTGACTGTGGGGCTGGCTCTGTGGGGCTGGCTCTGCGGGGCTGGCTCAGTAGGACCGGCTCTGTGGGGCTGGCTCAGTAGGACCGGCTCTGTGGGGCTGGCTCAGTAGGACCGGCTCTGCGGGGCTGACTGTGGGGCTGGCTCTGTGGGGCTGGCTCAGTAGGACCGGTTCTGTGGGGCTGGCTCTGTGGGGTGGCTCTGCGGGGCTGGCTCAGTAAGGCTGGCTCTGTGGGGCTGACTGTGTGGCTGACTCAGTAGGGCTGGCTCTGTGGGGCTGGCTCTGTGGGGCTGACTGTGGGGCTGGCTCTGTGGGGCTGGCTCTGCGGGGCTGACTGTAGGGCTGGCTCTGTGGGGCTGGCTCTGCGGGGCTGACTGTGGGGCTGGCTCTGCGGGGCTGACTGTGGAGCTGGCTCTGTGGGGCTGGCTCTGTGGGGCTGGGGCTCTGTGGGGCTGGCTCAGTAGGGCTGGCTCTGTGGGGCTGGCTCTGCGGGGCTGACTGTGGAGCTGGCTCTGTGGGGCTGGCTCTGTGGGGCTGGCTTAGTAGGGCTGGCTCTGTGGGGCTGGCTCTGCGGGGCTGACTGTGGGGCTGGCTCTGTGGGGCTGGCTCTGCGGGGCTGAGTAGGACCGGCTCTGTGGGGCTGGCTCAGTAGGACCGGCTCTGGGGGCTGGCTCAGTGGACCGCTCTGCGGGGGCTGACTGTGGGGCTGGCTCTGTGGGGCTGGCTCAGTAGGGGTTCTGTGGGGCTGGCTCTGTGGGGTGGCTCTGCGGGGCTGGCTCAGTAAGGCTGGCTCTGTGGGGCTGACTGTGGGCTGACTCAGTAGGGCTGGCTCTGTGGGGGCTGGCTCTGTGGGGCTGACTGTGGGGCTGGCTCTGTGGGGCTGGCTCTGCGGGGCTGACTGTGGGGCTGGCTCTGTGGGGCTGGCTCTGCGGGGCTGACTGTGGGGCTGGCTCTGCGGGGCTGACTGTGGAGCTGGCTCTGTGGGGCTGGCTCTGTGGGGCTGGCCTGTGGGGCTGGCTCAGTAGGGCTGGCTCTGTGGGGCTGGCTCTGCGGGGCTGACTGTGGAGCTGGCTCTGTGGGGCTGGCTCTGTGGGGCTGGCTCTGTGGGGCTGGCTCAGTAGGGCTGGCTCTGTGGGGCTGGCTCTGCGGGGCTGACTGTGGGGCTGGCTCTGCAGGGCTGACTGTGGGGCTGGCTCTGCGGGGCTGACTGTGGGGCTGGCTCTGCAGGGCTGACTGTGGGGCTGGCTCTGTGGGGCTGGCTCTGCGGGGCTGGCTCAGTAGGACCGGCTCTGTGGGGCTGGCTCAGTAGGACCGGCTCTGTGGGGCTGGCTCAGTAGGACCGGCTCTGCGGGGCTGACTGTGGGGCTGGCTCTGTGGGGCTGGCTCAGTAGGACCGGTTCTGTGGGGCTGGCTCTGTGGGGTGGCTCTGCGGGGCTGGCTCAGTAAGGCTGGCTCTGTGGGGCTGACTGTGTGGCTGACTCAGTAGGGCTGGCTCTGTGGGGCTGGCTCTGTGGGGCTGACTGTGGGGCTGGCTCTGTGGGGCTGGCTCTGCGGGGCTGACTGTGGAGCTGGCTCTGTGGGGCTGGCTCTGTGGGGCTGGCTCAGTAGGGCTGGCTCTGTGGGGCTGGCTCTGCGGGGCTGACTGTGGGGCTGGCTCTGCAGGGCTGACTGTGGGGCTGGCTCTGCGGGGCTGACTGTGGGGCTGGCTCTGCAGG
>NW_024647799.1:0-260 GCF_008729295.1 Plectropomus leopardus
CCTTTTAGAAGCAAAAAAAAAATTACATGATTTAGTTTAGATATATTAACAAGTAACTTGTGTTATTATGTACCAGCCAACTGTGGACCCCTGTTGCTTTAAACTACACAAGTGTGGACTCTTTTGCCTGTAGAGTAGATCAGCAAATAAAATGCATTCCTGTGATTATAGAGGAAAAAAAACATATGTACATTGTAAGATTGACAGAAATCTAGTGCTTCTAGTGCATCTAAAAACTCAAAGGGAGTTTTGGAGGATTG
>NW_024647800.1:0-476 GCF_008729295.1 Plectropomus leopardus
GCTTGTAGATGCGTGTTTTAGTATACAATGTAAAAAAAAAAGGCCAAAAAAGGCCAGAAACATCATAATTTAGCATGTCAACAAAATGGACGATAATGCCATAGTATAGTATGTCAAAAATATCAAATTTTGACATGTCATAAAAATGGCTGATAAGGACATTTAATAGCTTTTAGAGGCGTATTTTAGTAGACAAAGTGTAAAAAAGGGCAAGAATGGCCAGAAACATTATAATTTAGCATGTCAACAAAATGGATGATAATGCCATAGTATAGTATGTCAAAAACATCAGATTTTGACATGTCATAAAAATGGCTGATAAGGACATTTAATAGCTTGTAGATGCGTGTTTTAGTATACGAAGTGAAAAAAAAGCCAAGAAAGGCCAGAAACATCAAAATTTAGCATGTCAACAAAATGGACGATAATGCCATAGTATAGTATGTCAAAATTTGACATTTTTGACATACTATACT
>NW_024647801.1:0-548 GCF_008729295.1 Plectropomus leopardus
CTGATCACTTTACTGGCACCATAACCATGTGAGTGTAAACTGAGATTACTAATGATCCAGATAAGATGCCATACAATTCTAACAGACACAACAGCCAAATTCACCTGCATTTGTGTGGGTTTTCTTTTTATTTATTAGTGTAAATGTTGATCAATAGTTCTGGTTTCATTTGAAAGTTTTTATTCACTTTTCTGGGCCACCTTATCAGCCGCAGGAGATAAACGCAATCCATTTAGTCGCTTCCAGGGAGATCCAGATCGCCGTCCGCCTGCTGCTTCCCGGTGAACTGGCCAAGCATGCTGTGTCTGAGGGGACCAAGGCAGTCACCAAGTACACCAGCTCCAAGTAAACCTTCTCACACACCAACAACACAGACTCTTTTAAGGGCCAACAACACTGGCTAAAGATATCTGATAATTTCCCCAAGCTCTCATTTGCATATGACTCATAGCTAGTAGAATTAGGTTTTACTGACATGTAAATAGATGTACCTAATCTGCATGGCTGCACAATGTACCAAACATTAGTTCAATATGTGTGTATATATA
>NW_024647802.1:0-203 GCF_008729295.1 Plectropomus leopardus
TATAATTAAATATCCAATTTTAGGGTTAGACATTATTAATAGGGATAATGGGATGGTTAGGGTTAAGAGTCCCGGTTAGGGTTAAGCATTATGAATTCATATTTTAAGGTTAAAGGGATGGTAAGGGTCAGGGTTAAGGTTAGGGTTGGGTTAGGGTTAGGGTTGGGGTCAGGGGTCAGGGGTCAGGGGTTAGGGTTAGGGGT
>NW_024647803.1:0-207 GCF_008729295.1 Plectropomus leopardus
CAAACTCCCCACCTGCCACTGTCCCCGGAGCGGGTCACGCCCGGCGGTGCCGGGCGCTTGACACCAGAAGCGAGAGCCCGCTCGGGGCTCGCCTCCCCGCCTCACCGGGTAAGTGAAAAAACGATAAGAGTAGTGGTATTTCACCGGCGGCCGAGGCCTACCACTTATTCTACACCTCTCATGTCTCTTCACAGTGCCAGACTAGAG
>NW_024647804.1:0-232 GCF_008729295.1 Plectropomus leopardus
GCCCTACTGCTTTAGAGGGCCACTTAATAAATAATTACCTTTCAATTTTTTCAGTGATATTACATACATGTGGTTATTATGTCACTTCCCAGCAGATGTTTCTTCATGTGAAAAACATGTTTAACTCCTTTTTGTGAATAGCTTGTAGTCAATTGTGCAATTGACGACAAATGTGGAATTCTGCTTGTATTTCTACTCTTTACAGTTTAACATTATCTTACCCAACATCCAC
>NW_024647805.1:0-259 GCF_008729295.1 Plectropomus leopardus
TGTTAACACAAATTACACAGGTCTGGTGTCAGTAAAGGGACATGGGGGAGAAAAAACATTAAAAAATTGATGTTGAAAAAAATATTGATGGTGGAAAAAAGTTAGTTTTTTTGTTTCTTGCTTGAGAGGCATTCTCAGTATCTTATTTTTTTTTGACCATCTAACTTATTTCCCCCACCATCTACATTTTTTTCCAGAATATATTTTTTCTCCCCATGTCCCTGTAGGGGCATGTATATTGCAGTATATTGCCAACACT
>NW_024647806.1:0-212 GCF_008729295.1 Plectropomus leopardus
AAGAAAAGAAACAAAGTGAGAACTTACCCTAAAATGACTCCAAAAAGAAGCTCACATAGTTCAAAACACCAGTCACTTGGGAAAGCGTCCTGGGGGGTGGGGGAAACCTGTGTTTTGTGACCCATTCACTGCTCCAACCTTCCTCCTGAGAGGACGGCTCAGGACCACTTCCTAATTTCCTCCTGTCAACGCATTAGTCATTGAACAGGTGT
>NW_024647807.1:0-238 GCF_008729295.1 Plectropomus leopardus
GCCCTACTGCTTTAGAGGGCCACTTAATAAATAATTACCTTTCAATTATTTCAGTGATACTACATACATGTGGTTATTATGTCACTTCCCAGCAGATGTTTCTTCATGTGAAAAACATGTTTAACTTCTTTTTTTGAATAGCTTGTAGTCAATTGTGCAATTGACGACAAATGTGGAATTCTGCTTGTATTTCTACTCTTTACAGTTTAACATTATCTTACCCAACATCCACTTGTTT
>NW_024647808.1:0-1874 GCF_008729295.1 Plectropomus leopardus
TATTATTATTATAACTAAAGATATGCTGCATTTAATGGCACACTCAGATCTCTTCAACGGGTTATATCGTTCTATACACTTGTTGTTTTATTGAAGGTTAAATTATCTTATTATCATGTTTATTTAATAAAAACATGATTCCCGTTAACGCAGAGATCTTAGTCTCCCGGCAGCACGTAACCGCTGTACATGATGTGATAAACATCTGTGAAAAGACGATCCCGCGTCATCATCTGTGTCTCCGTGACAAACAAACCGCTGAAGGTTAACGAGCTGCTGTTCACATCTCGAGTGAATGAATCTGAAGTTTGGAATCATTCAGACAGCGACGCGTGAACCGACGCGGCTTATGTTCGACTCAGAGGTGTGAAAACACAACCGAGGTGTGAAACTCTCCGGCTGTTTTCCAGCAGACTCGTGTGTGTGTGTGTGTGTGTGTGTGTGTGTGTGTGTGTGTGTGTGTGTGTGTGTGTGTGTGTGTGTGTGTGTGTGTGTGTGTGTGTGTGACAGAACAGGTGTGACCTCAAGTATCAGTGTTTCTCAGTATTTCACAGTTTATTTATTCAGAAACACGGACGATTTTAGCTTTTAATGAAAATCTTTTGTTTCATCTGTTAGAATCAGAGTTAATTCTGCCAAAAGGGACCAACACAGTTTTAAGGCCACAGTTTTATTAAAATGTGAGTCTCAATATTATTTTAAAAGAGTCAGAATGTTTTGAGAAATACGTTTCCAAGAGCGAAATATAGTATTTCTGTCTCATACACAATATTTTCATTTGATTATAATACAAAGGTTTTTTTTTAAATCTTTGTCTCACAGTATTCAACGGTTTTCTTGTAAATTAAATTCTTTAATAATGATTTCAATTATATTCAGGAATATCCCATTTTCTTCTTGCAAATTACAGCTAAATTCTCAAATATTGTGATTTTAATTAAATATTATATATTTTTTCATGTAATTTTTCTCATATGTTTTGGTCTTATTCTTGAAATATTAGGACTTTCTTTAAAAACTGTTTTTCTCATAATAAATAATTGTGAACAAAAAACATGAGTTAATTTTTGACTTTTTAAATTAAATTTAATTCAATGTCTTGATTTTTTTCTTTTAAATTTGGCTTAATTCTTGATATTGCATTTATAGGAGTTTGGAGTTTGGTCTATAAAAAATAAAATTTAGCTTATTCTTAAAATATAAAGTATTTTAAAAATATTTTATTTCATTTTTAAAATATTTTCACAACATTCCTAAAATATTTTGACTTTATTTTTAGTAATGTAGGGTTATTAGTGCGTTGCTCAGAAGTTGTAAGTGTCTTTTGTTTATTTGCTGTTTTGATGTTTCGACAGGAAAACTCCACGAGTGACATCATCACGAACCTGACCCCCGGCGCTCAGTACCGAGTGGTGGTTTATCACACCAACGGACCCCTGATGAGTCCTCCGTCTGAACCCGTCATCATCGATATAGGTGAGCTGTCTCACATCACTGTATCACGACTGTTGAATAAATATTATTTTTAAAGAACTTAATACACAATGACAAACCAAACACTAAAACAAACACAAGGAAAAAAAACAATGATATGCTTTGATGATATATTGTGTTTTTGTTAACCTCTGAAAGGAAAATATATAAGCACAAACATATCCTGTATAAATACACTTGCATGCATATTTACGCTCATAAATATGTTATGCTGATATTCTCTATAATATGTACGATGCACAGTTTATGAAGGTTTTTGAGGAATCATTCGTGCATTAAAATAAGCCTGTGTGTGTGTGTGTGTCAGAGCCCACGGGCGTGCTGGAGCTGGCCGTTTACCCTCTGAGCCCGACGGCGGTGATCCTGAGCTGGCAGCGTCC
>NW_024647809.1:0-362 GCF_008729295.1 Plectropomus leopardus
AAAAAAAACGTAAATAGACTGCTCTGATAATGAGACCTAAAACCTTGACACAAGTTAGCATTTTAGCACACTCGGTTCCCTCGTCTCGAAGTCAACTGGTGTTTTGAGAGGGTTTTTGAGAGGGTTAGATGACTGCAATAAGATCTGTGATGAACACAAGCTTAAGAGACTTTCACGTTTTGTTCTATGACATAAAATATGTCAGTGCATACACCACTCGTGAGTCTTTCCAGCTCTAAATCAAGGTGTCTTTAAAAAGACGATCGCTAACAAGTGGCTAAATGAGAGTACAGAACGTCACACGTTTAGCAGCCTTGTTGTGGTAGGAATGTGAAGTCACGTGACTGTGGTGCAGTTTGTTT
>NW_024647810.1:0-363 GCF_008729295.1 Plectropomus leopardus
GGGTGGGGGCTCCTGAACGATACGCCGGGGATCCAGAGGGTTGTAACCCGTTCCTGACGAACTGTTCGATCCTGTTTGCCCTGCAGCCACACATCTTCGCCACGGAGGGAGCCAGAGTCGCCTTCACCATTAACCACCTCACCGGCAGAGCTCGCTTGTGGGGAACGGCGGAATGGGAGAGAGGCACGCCAGCTTGTTCCTCCTTCCAGTCCTTCGCGGAGGAACTACGAAAGGTTTTCGGACCAGTACCAGCAGGACCTGACGCCACTGGGGGTCTTCTGAGCCAGAGACAGGGGAACCGAACGGTCGCTGATTTCGCCATCGACTTCAGAACCCGGGCCCGACTGAGTGAGTGGAACATGG
>NW_024647811.1:0-341 GCF_008729295.1 Plectropomus leopardus
TGTCCTTCTGTCAGAGTGTCCTTCTGTCAGAGTGTCCCTGTGCCAGAGTGTCCCTCTGTCCTTCTGTCAGAGTGTCCCTCTGTCCTTCTGTCAGAGTGTCCTTCTGTCAGAGTGTCCCTCTGTCCTTCTGTCAGAGTGTCCCTCTGTCCTTCTGTCAGAGTGTCCTTCTGTCAGAGTGTCCCTCTGTCCTTCTGTCAGAGTGTCCCTCTGTCCCTCTGTCAGAGTGTCCTTCTGTCAGAGTGTCCCTCTGTCCTTCTGTCAGAGTGTCCCTCTGTCAGAGTGTCCCTCTGTCCCTCTGTCAGAGTGTCCTTCTGTCAGAGTGTCCCTCTGTCCTTCTGTCA
>NW_024647812.1:0-372 GCF_008729295.1 Plectropomus leopardus
CACCGAGGCTGGATATGAGGTCTCTTAACAGCGTGGTGTTTTTTTTTACTCCATTTTTAATCATAGCCAAGGAAGGTTGTTAGAAGAGGATAAAGGACGTGACTTAAATGTAAATTTGGATTCATATTCACCCTCATTTACATACAACCTAAGGGACCGCTCTGACCTCCGATCTCAACCCGACGCAACCCGACCCGCAGCCTAACAGGAAGTGTCAAGTGTTAAGTAATACACACATGTCCCCTCCTTCTGGCTCCGTGCTTCCACAAGCTCAGCTGGTGTTCAGACAACATGGTCGGTGGGCGAGACAGAGACAGAGCGCCGCCATGCTGCTGGGCCAACTCCAGAGTCAGCTACACACACACACACACA
>NW_024647813.1:0-262 GCF_008729295.1 Plectropomus leopardus
CGAAGTCGGGAGCTTACGGGACGCTGCCGGTGAAGTTGATGCCGGCCAGGTGCTCGGAGGCGGTGACGGTGTCTCCGAACACGGGGCCGTCGGCCGGCAGGAACTGGATGATGTTGGGGGGCAGACCGCAGTCCCTCAGGACTCTGTAGACGGCGTAACTCGCAGACATGGCCGTGTCGCTGGGCTTCCACAGGACCACGTTACCCTGGAACACAACGCAACACACACATTACACACACACACATTACACACCACAACACAC
>NW_024647814.1:0-299 GCF_008729295.1 Plectropomus leopardus
ACATGAAAATTTAAAACAATCAAGGAAATTAGAAAAAAAAAGCTAACACAAACAAACAAACAAAGTAAGGAAATTACCAAGAAAAAGAACATAAAAAGTTCCAATAATTTTGTAATATAAGAGATAATAATAATCCATTTGAATCCCGAGCTAACTGGCTTGATGTCTTTCAAATCATGGGAAGAAGGCAATGAGCAATTACAGAAGAAATGACCCCAAAATAGCAAGAAATTAATAAAAGGTACAAGATAATGACCCGAAAATTGGTTAAAAACAAACAAACAAACAAAACAAAACAA
>NW_024647815.1:0-370 GCF_008729295.1 Plectropomus leopardus
TTACTGAACACATCTCTAAAGGTGTCTGTTTTCATCATGTTTTCACAGTAGTTGCAATTACCACAGCAGAAATTTCCTTTGGGTCGACGAAGCCATGTGTCCAGTTTAGGAGCAGGGAGATAGCTCCTAACCAGTTTATCCTTAATTGTTGGGGCCCTTCTAAAACTGACCCCCGGATGTTCAGTGAATATCTCTTGTAAAGAATGATCACTCTCAATGATGTCCCAATTTCTCTTTATGATGTGCTTGATCTGAAGAGCCTCTCTGCTATAGTGTGTAACAAAGTAAGGTTTGTGAGTTTGCTCTTGTTTTGATTTAGGACCGAGCAGTTCCCTCCTTTCAAGTGACAGAGCTCTACTATGAGCCCGAG
>NW_024647816.1:0-212 GCF_008729295.1 Plectropomus leopardus
CCCGAAGCAACAAAGAGACATTTCAAGCATCTCATGAAATAAAAAAAACAATAATAAATAAAGCTTCATATTTTCAGTATTTTCCTGGCAAATCTTTTTCTCAATGAACTGATATTGTGACAGGTGTCTTCAGTAACTGAATAATAATATTAATAATAATAAATAATAAATTAACATTATATTATTATTATATGAATAATTATATATATATA
>NW_024647817.1:0-404 GCF_008729295.1 Plectropomus leopardus
CCAAACATCGTTTCCTATTCATTTCAAACTATTCTGATACCTTTTCGTTTAAGACACAGAAAACAAACAAATGAAAAGAGAATCATTTTTTTATAGAGATCTTCAGCAATAAAGTGCAGGTTTTACTGTATGAAGCAATTAGTGTTACAGACTGTTTGTATGCAAAGTGGTATACAAATAGTCTGATAATATGATAGCAGTATTAGAACTTTTTTTTTTTTTTTTACATTTGTTTACAAGCTTTATTTGAGCAAACTTCTTACATTAATTGAAACTGGTGGTTGTTTTTATTATACTTATAATATCTGGTTCATTTTAACATTTATATGAAACAATAAAAGTAACTTGATTTATTTAAAATATGTTTGAAAATATGAGTACGATTTTGTACCCAAGTAATTGCA
>NW_024647818.1:0-218 GCF_008729295.1 Plectropomus leopardus
GTCTCTGTGTCTCAGTGTCTCTGTGTCTCACTGTCTCTGTGTCTCACAGTCTCTGTGTCTCACTGTCTCACTGTCTCACTGTCTCTGTGTCTCTGTGTCTCACTGTCTCTGTGTCTCAGTGTCTCACAGTCTCTGTGTCTCAGTGTCTCACAGTCTCTGTGTCTCACAGTATCTGTGTCTCAGTGTCTCTGTGTCTCAGTGTCTCAGTGTCTCTGTGT
>NW_024647819.1:0-5674 GCF_008729295.1 Plectropomus leopardus
AAATCGGGGGGTTGTCAGTTTTGGATCATAGATGTGCTTTCTTTGCACTTTTTATGAAAATGTAAAATTGATACAATATGTATGCAAACACAGAAATGCACAAAACTTAAAAACTACAACAGAATAATGCCAAAACCACAATGAGCACACACTTAATACTTTAATATTCCTTTTAAATAATTTGAAAAAAGTGGTTGAAACAACTTTTATGAGTATATATTACATTATTTAAAATTTTAAAGTGTCAATTAATCACCATAATAATGAGCACACATTTTAAGTTGATTACTCATAAAAATGACATTGGTCCTACAAATTTTTCCACATTAATTAAAACGAATTTGAAAAGTGTTATATAAAAAATATATATAATATATATAAAAATATATAAAATTGTGTTATTGCAACTAACTTTCTCACATTAAGTTTTGATATGACATGATATTTTCACCATTCCTCAAAACAAGTTTATTCATGTCTGTTTGGGGGTTTTTTTCTGCCAGAAATACAAAGTTGGGCAAAACCAAAATGCACCAGCACTATAAATTGTACATGTGTTGGTCAAGAGAAGTCTAGACGGGGATTAACAAACAGAACTACGTAGCATGACCAGGATGGAAGTAATTTGGTTAAAGTAAGCAGCTCTCGTGACCACTTCTGGATTCCAGCTAACCTGAGTCCTGTGACTGATTTGGGGAGGGGTGGCTGACATGGCACCTTGGGATTTGATGCAGATTTATCCCGAGAAACTGTGTTTGGCTGAAAATAAAACTAATCAGTGATTCTCTGTGTGTCAATACAGAAAAGACACCGTTGCTTAAAGTCTATATGCATCATAGTTTCAGATGATTTGCTCATTGTGGTCTAAAATCTGCTCCACTGGCTTTTTTTTATGAACAGCAAGACTATGTAAATCTTGAGCAAGGACAACAAAATCTTTTTATTGTTCTTAAAAAAGATAAATTCAAAATCCATTGGTCATTTTTGCTTAACCCTTTCCAACCAGGAGTGACATCACGTTTCTTTTGCTGCTTTCAGATGCCTTTCACAAATATTAAAACCCTCACACAGAGCAAATTAAAAGACACCAGAGCAACACTCATTAGAAAATTTTAGAGAAATGAATAGATACATTTTAAAAATAGATAAAGAATAATAAAAATTAGAAATCACTAAACATAAATAAAAAAAAAGTGAAAAATTATTATAAATTGACAAAAAAATCAACTTTTTTTTTTTTAAAGTGCAATGTTCAGAAATTATTGTTAGTATTACTGACATATTATTGAAAAGGTTTTGTACAAAGTACTGTTAAGACACAAAAAAGTCAATATCAAAGCATCAACAATATGAAGAAAAAGGGAAAAAAATAAAAGTTAATGGTTTGACTAGCAGAGCTCAGGTGTCTCTTCACAGTATGTTTCTTTTCTCTGCAGTCAAATCATTCAACACATAAAAGAGATTAATTAATTTCTATTTTCTACAGAATCCCATTAAAATGTCTCTTTGATTACATTTTAGGGCTTTCTTCCTACAAACAGTCCGTGCTTTATTGATAATCAGTCATTCGTGCTGTACTTCTTTCCCCTTTGGCCTTCACTGACTGTTGACACAACAGCAGATAGTCTGCCAGCGCGCCGGTCAGCGAGTCGTAACTTGTCTCCAGAACAACACTGACTTGGATGACTGGTTGGTGATGCGGCAGGAAGGAGTCAGATGATGAGAGATTGTGGGTGGAACAAAAAAAAAAGGCTTTAGGAGAACTGCAGGAAGTCCCCAGAGGGGGGGCCAGGTGAAAATCTCAGCGCTGACACTGAGGTGGTTGTTGTTGAGACTCGGGGCCCTTGAGGAGGGAAGCTGTGAATCCTCTGTTCCCTGACACTTACATTTAGTACAGGCTGTTGCACCTTGCTGCTTGGCCCCAACACTCACCTGTGTTTTTAAAGCCTCGCTCCCTCTGGCTCATTCCTCCGGGAGTTTCAAACAGTGACGTCGTCAAGCAGTATATTTTCCACCCGCATTTGGAGGATGATATCACTCCCCACCCCCCACATGTGTATTAAATATAAGCCACGTGTGACCTGGAGTGCACTTTTCAGTTTGCATTTGAGGGATAGTTATCTGCCCTAATGTCAAGGTTTTTATACACACATCTGTGTTTGCTGCCACCACCTCAATATAACGAAGATGAATAGAATTTTCTCTTTGGACACGAGCAAGCAAGCAAAACTTTATTTATATAGCACATTTCATTCAAGGTGGAAGGACAAAGTGCAAGGTACAAGTTACAGGCACAAAACAAAGCCGCCACCTTGCAATAACAGTGATTCAAATCCATTAAAACTAAAAACTCTTAAAATAATAATTAAGAATAATGAAGAAGAAACCAATAAAAGGACAGACGTGTCAGAACTGATTAAAGAATGTAAAAAATTTAATTAAATAATAATACTAAAAGAAGACCATTAAAAGAAGATAATACATATGAATGAAATTATTTTTTAAATGAAAATATAATAAAATCAGAAAAACATATGAGAAAAACTAATAAATAGTATTATTTAGAAAAAGGTCAAATAATAGATAAACCAATAAACCAGTAAAAGTAAAAACCTAAGTTGTAACCAATGAAATGAAATTTAATTTACTTTAATTTAATTTTAAAAAATTGTTACTACCAAACAAATAGTATGTATTAAATAAAATAGAGATATTATTTGGAGGGAAAAAGTTGCTGTTGTTTGTTTAAAATAATTTTCAATAATGTGAATGCCACAAAAAAAAAAACTGTACTTGAGGAGGCACAAATATGAGAGACAATATCTTAAAATCTGGAATAATTAAACCACTGTGCGAAGGTTTACTAAATGAGTGCACTACAAATAGAAACTAAGGCACTGCCAAAATGAAATAAACAATGTAGGAAACAAAATCTATGTGTCGTCATTTTTTCTGTTTGTTGATGTGAATGCTATATGCATGAGGGTAAAAGGTCAACAAAATTAAATGAGGGGACTAAGTTTAAACTATAAAAAACTACCGTGTGCAGGAGGATTACCAACCTATCAGCTGTGCAGCAGCAGGTGCAACCACCACAGGTCAATGTTTTTTTAAAATGTGTCATGTTGGCCTGATAGCTTTAAACTGTATTTTGTATAATTGAATATAACTGTCACCTCATGGTTTGTGGACTTCTGTTTTGAAACCTTAGGTTTGCCGTTTTGGCCATCACCATCTTGGTTTTTTGGACCCTAAAATGTCAATATTTGGGCGAGAGGGTTGAGCTGTGGAGGAACGAGGGGTAGATCTGACTCGTAGGGTGTTTCTCAGAGTCAAGGAAGGATCCTAGAGACCTTTTTTTTTGTACCGGGCTTGAAATGTTCCAAACTGGCTTTTTTGAGCACTTCACAACTTTCTCAGTCTTTTTTTTTTGCTCCTGTCCCATTTTTTAAAACACGTTATAGGCATCAAATTGAGAATAAGTGTATATTTACAAAAAAAACAACAGCAAACAAACAATAAAGTTAACACTCATATTTTGTCTTTGTGCAGTATTCAGTTAATGGAGGTCAAGAGAGATTTTCAAATCACTGTATTCTGTTTTTATTTACGTTTTACACAATGTCCCAACTTTTCTGAAATTCAAGGATAGATTATTGTTATTTCAGCCATTGCAGTACATGAAAAGAATGAAATTAAATACTCAGGTCTTGGTGATCATTATATAAAAATATTATAAGATTTTTTTTTAAAAAAAAGGGAGTTATTGAATGAATGAATGAATAAATAAATAAATTAGTTAGCAGTTTAGTATGAAAGTGTAAAAATCCTAAAATCTTAAAAACCGAGAAAAGAACAGAATTAAATACTCAGGTCTCTGTGATCATTAAATAAAAATATTATAATACATTTTAAAAACTCAGTTATCAAATGACTGAATGAATAAATAAATAAATGAGTGAGTAGTACAGTATGTAATCAATAAAAATCCTAAAATCTTAAAATCTGAGAAAAGAATGAAATCAAGCACTCTGGTCTGGGTGATCATTAAATGAAAACATTATAACAAATAAAAACACTGAGTTATTAAATGAGTAATTAAATAAATAGAGTGAGCAGTGCAGTATGTAAACATTAAAAATCCCAAAATCTCAAAAACTGAGAAAAAATGATTAATGTGCCCTGGGTATTATAAAATACATAGTATAATAAAAATATAATTAAAATACTAAACTGGAGTTTAATATAAAGATATGGATGTATTTCATTGACGTTTTTGACGGGAGATTTTAAAACGCGAAGTGGTTAAAATGCCAGCAGGGAAAATGACTGAATAATTGAAAAAGTACTGACGGAATCATGTTAATCAATCTGTGACGCCATTTAAGCAACAGCACAGGAAGCATTAAAAAAAAACCTGATAGTCTATTAAAAGAAATCCACTTCCTGTGACCAGGTTTAATTTGTCAGTAACTGGAAACATGAGGAATTTCCCATGAGTGATGGTGCTGAGGCTCTTGAGGTGGAAGGTATGACCTCGGGGCTTTTAATGGCTCAACATCCACCCTGCTGAAGTATCCATGACAAAGGAGATAAATCTCTGCCAGGGTGTGCCGAGGTGTGCGTCTTTCTCTTTGCAGTAACTCGGCCGACCTGAGTCCAAACTTGATCTGGTGAGACTGACTGCCAGCTCACAGCTGCTGGAGGCCGTGAACACTACTGTGACTATGTCGACCAAATGAAGTATGTAAGGCACAATGGTTGTGTTAGACTAAAAGGTCAAAGGAATTGTGTGCTCAGACAACATAAAGTATTTTTTAACACATTGAGATTGCATTAAAAGACTATCAAGGTTCATGTTTTTACCAATAAATTTCCCTGATTTTTCCATGACTTTGAGGTAAATTTTCAAGACCACACACTTTCTGAAATGCATCGGTAAAAAATGATCAGTTCTTTTTCATTATTACCTTTTTAAATTTTTTTTTATTTAATTAAAAACAAACAAACAATGAATTCACAACAAGATTAGGTCTGAATATTTAAACATAACTTGTTTTTTATTTGTGAGAGGGGAGACGGTGGTGCAGGCCTTTTAAATCATTTTTTAAGCATTATTTTTTTTAATTTTGGCTTTGGGGAGGGGAAAACAACTTTAATTGGCTATGGTTTGACTTACAGTCATGCAGACATCCCAGTCTCAATAAATATATGCACCAGTGCTCAATGACTGAGTTTTGACGTGAATTTTAAGTCACCCCTTTAAGCATGGATACTCAGCTGGCTTTGCAGCAGCCCCGTACATGTTTCTGAAATTTTAGGACATTTTTTGAATTTTAGGATGTTTGTAGGATTTTGGACTATTTGTAGGATTTGGGACGTTTCTCCAGTTTTAGGATATTTCAGGACTTTGGCACGTTTCAAGGTTTTTAGCATGTTTTTAGGATTTAAGGCCATTTGATGGATTTTTGGATGTTTCAGATTTTAGGATATTTCTACAGCTTTAGCAAGTTTCAAGGATTTAAGGACATTTGTAACATTTTAGGAGATTTCTCAGGTTTTAGGGATTTAAAGACATTTCAAGAATTCCTTGACATTTCCTCAGATTTTAAGACGTTCTCAGGATTTAAGGACATTTTTTCAGATTTTCAGATTTTTCTAGATTTTTTGGACA
>NW_024647820.1:0-247 GCF_008729295.1 Plectropomus leopardus
CCCACTCCAAACATCCCTGGCCTTGTTCTGCTCCAGTTTGTCCTCTAATTTCTTCCTGTAGGCGTCCTTGCTCACCTTGATGCTGTGCTTTAGCTCTCGTTGTACCTGCTTGAGTTCTGTAGTGTGACACCACCTGGAGTTCACAAGCACGGCAAGCCCCCCTCCTTTCTTCTTACCGGTCGAGGTGGTGTCTCTGTCCACTCGGACTGTGTGGAAGCCAGGGATGGTCACGTTGGAGTCCGGGATC
>NW_024647821.1:0-656 GCF_008729295.1 Plectropomus leopardus
CCACTGCAAAGGTTTTCCAAAGGTTTTCTTTATATCCTTTAAGTACGAAAACCTAATTTTTCTTCAAGTGCATGCTCAATTTTTGTGCATGATGGAAGAAATAAGCTTCATAATCCTCTTAATTTTAACTGTTTTTTTGACTACCAGCATTTACTTGCTCTTTTACATTCAATACTTACATATAATATCTTTTAATTTTTTTTTTGATATTTAAGTACAGTAAATATAAGATAATTTAAGGCTTTTACTTAAGTAATATTCTAATAGGTGACTTTGACTTCTACCAAAGTCATTTAAGATATTTGTACTTTTACTCAAGTATAGCTTTCAGGTACGTCATGTACCATTGCCTCGTAGTTTACTAGATCAATTTTGCTGCAATAAAAATGACTTAAGTGAGATGATCAGACTGTAAACTTTATCTTTTTAGATCAAACAGCTGCTGTTTTTTTTTTTTTTTGGGGACATAATCCAAAGTTGGTAAAAGGTAACAAACTGCAATATACTGTATGTAATCACAATACTCAGCATATGGTAAAGCCTTTAAATCACAATATTACTGCATCGTGACTTAAGTATTGCTATAATATCGTACTGTGCAACCTTGTCCCTAATGTACACAAATTAGCTTATGGCACACAACAGGGGAGACAATA
>NW_024647822.1:0-405 GCF_008729295.1 Plectropomus leopardus
AATTTCCACATCAGTCCCACTGATGCAGACAGGAGAGGGTGGGGGGCTGTTCCTCCTGAAGTCCACCACCATCTCTTTAGTCTTTGTCACATTCAGCTGCAGGTGATTCTCCCCACACCACCTGACAAGGCGGTCCACCAGGTCCCTGTACTCGTCCTCCCGTCCATTCTCTACACTGCTCACAATGGCCGTGTCATCTGAAAACTTCTGGAGATGACACGACTCTGTACAGTACTTGAAGTCAGCAGTGTAGGTGTGAAGAGGAAGGGGGACAGCACCGTTCCCTGGGGGGCCCCGACGTTGCTGGTCAGTCGCTCAGACACGCAGCTCTACAGTTTCACAAACTGCGGTCTGCCTGTCAGGTAGTCACCGATCCATGTGACCAGGGGAGCGTCCACCTGCATG
>NW_024647823.1:0-257 GCF_008729295.1 Plectropomus leopardus
TATAAATGATGCTTTTGATGTATTAATTCATCTTGGACGCCAGCATCCTGGCCACTAGAGGGCGGGGACGCCCGTCTATTCCGAACCCCCCCCCATTCCGACACCCTGCTGCTCCGACGCACCGCCACTCCGAAACTCAGATATTGATTTTGAAGTCCATCTTCCTACATCAAAAATATAGGCCTATTAGTGATCAGCGGGTCGGCTTTTTTTTTTTTTTTTAACAGCCGCCATAGGATTTGCACTGTATTCACAGT
>NW_024647824.1:0-578 GCF_008729295.1 Plectropomus leopardus
TCAGTTAAGATCTGGTACCTTGCCTCTGGGTGTGATATGTTGAGTTGACTCTTTAAGGACAATATTTACGCCTTAGCCAGGTTCATTGAAATGCATGGACATTACTCCAGGAAACACTGTATCTGGTATAATTGTCTATTACTGGTTTGTATATGAAGAAATGCTCCTTGTATAATATATATTTTGTTCTGTGGACGTATTAGAAAGGGCTACGCAACCATCTTTGTATTTTTTTTGTTTTGTGTCGTTATCAGCACATTTAGGTCGCGACGCTTAAATTAACTAATCAATCGATCAATCAATCAATAAATATCAATATTACATGTCCTATCATGCACAGATTACTTTTGTGTTTTCCTCAGTTCAGTGTAAGCTGTTTTCTGTGCTGGTGAACTCGCTCTAATGTCTCAGTAACAGAAGCAAAGGGCTTTAGGAGGGTCCAACCCTCCCTAACCCAAACCCTTTGGCAATGTTCCATCCAAATATCTGCTTCCTGCTGTTCAAAATGCAATACTTGATACCAACCAGGGAAGAAAATGCCAGAAGCAAGGCAGCCAATCAAAGTGTTTTTTCCACTT
>NW_024647825.1:0-368 GCF_008729295.1 Plectropomus leopardus
AGAGAGAGATGAGAGGAGAGGAGAAAAACATAAAGGGAAACACAGGCCATCAGGCTGGGACCCTAAATGGGTTGAAAAAAATAAATAAAAATTATTGTTTCTATTTGTAGGTGAAGACTGACTTGTGAAACAGGCTGCAGGGGGATCACCTTGCAGCATGTATGCTGCTGAGCATCAACGGGCCACCTCTTGGGGGATTTCCGTACAACAGAGCCTTAGAGCTGTTCTACAAAAAACCAAGAAAAATCCATTGTTCTGAGCCTGGGTGCAAACTTTGCCACTGATTACAGCCCCATCAAGAAATTATTATTTATTGTTTTTATTATTTTATTGTTGAATTTTTGTTATTATTTTTTATTTTTACATTC
>NW_024647827.1:0-254 GCF_008729295.1 Plectropomus leopardus
TCGTTCATCCATTCATGCGCGTCACTAATTAGATGACGAGGCATTTGTCTACCTTAAGAGAGTCATAGTTACTCCCGCCGTTTACCCGCGCTTCATTGAATTTCTTCACTTTGACATTCAGACCACTGGGCAGAAATCACATCGCGTCAACACCCCCCGTGGGCCTTCGCGATGCTTTGTTTTAATTAAACAGTCGGATTCCCCTGCTCCGCACCAGTTCTAAGTCAGCTGCTAGGCGCCAGCCGAGGCGACCC
>NW_024647828.1:0-248 GCF_008729295.1 Plectropomus leopardus
TTGACATTCAGAGCACTGGGCAGAAATCACATCGCGTCAACACCCCCGTGGGCCTTCGCGATGCTTTGTTTTAATTAAACAGTCGGATTCCCCTGGTCCGCACCAGTTCTAAGTCAGCTGCCAGGCGCCAGCCGAGGCGACCCGCCGGGACCCCCGCGCGAACGGGGGCCCAACGGGCGCCGCAGCTGGGGAGATCCGCGAGAAGGGCCCGGCGCGCGTCCAGAGTCGCCGCCGCCGACCGCCGTACC
>NW_024647829.1:0-206 GCF_008729295.1 Plectropomus leopardus
CATGTGAACAGCAGTTGAACATGGGTCAGTCGGTCCTAAGAGATGGGTGAACGCCGTTCGGAAGGGTGGGGCGATGGCCTACGTCGCCCCCGGCCGATCGAAAGGGAGTCGGGTTCAGATCCCCGAATCTGGAGTGGCGGAGATAGGCGCCGCGAGGCTTCCAGTGCGGTAACGCAAACGATCCCGGAGAAGCTGGCGGGAGCCCC
>NW_024647830.1:0-6497 GCF_008729295.1 Plectropomus leopardus
GTGCGAAGGGCTCCTGAAGTACCTGCTCCCTCCTGCTCGCGGGGGTCCCGGTAGCGGTGCATCCTCAGCACGTGGTCTGAGATCTCGCGGTCCTGCTCAGGGTCCATCTGATCCAGCATGATGAAGAGCAGGTCGAAACGGGACAGCAGGGAGTCCTGGAGGCCGATGTTCTCCATGGGGGTTTTATACTGGTCGTACTGGAAACACAGAGTGGGTTGACACTTTGAGAAACAGAGTACAGAGTCGAGTAAAAGCTGGAATTTTCTGGAAGGTTATCAGTCGTCGCTCACCCTGCCGTAGACGGGGTTGGCGGCCGCCAGCACAGAGCAGCGAGCGTTGAGTCGGGCGTGGATGCCGGCCTTGGCGATGGTGACGCGGCCCTGCTCCATCACCTCGTGGATGGCAGTGCGGTCCATGTCGGACATTTTGTCGAACTCGTCGATGCACACCACGCCGCGGTCGGCCAGCACCATGGCCCCTGCCTCCAGACGGCGCTCACCTTCGGGAGAACAACGCAGAATGTTGAAGGGTACGCTACAGGAAGTGGCAGAAAAGTATGTGTGCTGTTGTGCTCGTCCACGGTGGATGTGTGTGTATGTGTGTGTGTCGTACCAGTCTCCTGGTCAGTGGTGACGGCAGCGGTCAGACCCACGCCAGAGGAGCCGCGGCCGGTGGTGGGGATGGCCCTCGGCGCTGTGTGGAGGACGTAACGCAGCAGCTGGGACTTTGCTACTGATGGATCACCTGAAGACACGACACACCTGACATTAACCAACAGCTCCCAAACACACGGGAGACACTGCAGCAGACAGCTTTAGCAGCTGTTATACGTTAAAAAGTGAAGCCAGTGACCTTTTTCAAAACAACTTGGCACGTGAGGGCTTCAGGACAGTTGAGTATGGAGACATTTTGTGGTTTTATTATGTATTTCTTTAACGTTTGAATCCTTGTCACCATTTGCTTCAAATGTTGGGAGATGAGTGCGACATTTTTCCAGTGTTTTGTGGACTATAAAATTTTAACCCAACTTTCCACTGGCATGAGAGTGAGAAAATCATGAATGAGTGAAATTTCATTTTTGAGTAAACTATTTGAAAGTCTGCTGTGAGTTGGATTTTCAACAGATTTGTCACCATCCAGCAGCGTCTGTAGCATTTCGCACTGTGTTGGCCGTAGGGGGGGCGGTTAGATCACCTCCCGGGTCCTCGTGTTTAACCACTGGAGGCTGATTTTGGGACTATCAATAATTTGCATTTACTTGATGCAAAGATTGCCGGGTTTTTTCAGTAGTTTTAATATCATGTGACCCAGTGACTCCAATGCCAATTTGTTTTGCTACACCTAAAAAATGAGACAACTCTTTCAACATGCACATCAAGCGACACTGGAGAAGTCTGGGAAACGCTGGCATAGGTCACTCGCCTCAGTAAATCAGCCTTCAGCAGGACTGACTGATTAAAAAATAACTTGTTAAACTCAAGTTTCACGAGCCGGAAACAAAGCGTGGTACCGATGAGCAGGACGTTGATGTCGCCTCTGATGCGCGAGCCGTTCTCCAGCACCTTCTCCACGCCGCCCAGCAGCATGCAGAGGATGGCTTTCTTGATGTACTCGTGGCCGTGGATGCTGGGAGCCAGGGAGTGAGCCAGCTGATCAAACACGTCCTGAGGAAGAACAGAGGAGGGATTTTCATTTAAAGTGAGATCTTCTTCATCAGCGTGAGCAGCTGTGAGCAGCCGGGCAACTGGACTGAGGCCTTACTATGGAGCGAGTCTGGCTGAACTTCCTGATTTTGGCGATGTCGTCCGCAGAGAAGAGGGGGGACACTTCCTTGCTCATCTGTTTGACTTGGCAGGCAATCATGATGGTCCTGAGCAGGAGACAATGGACATTAATAACAGAAAAGAGACGGTTACCTCAGCTGCTCCTGTACACACGACAGCCTGTCTCACCTGAATGTGCCAGAGGTGAATCCTCCCTTCTTGCCCGGCAGACAGCGGTACGTCCCCACCACCTGCACTCTGTCCCCTGGTTTGACCACGTCCACCAGGTCGTTGTCCAGGATAATGTCCACAGAGCGGGGCAGCTGGCCAGCGGGGGCTTTTTCTGGCATCTCCTGCACTGTGATGGTCTGGTGGTCCTTATAGATGGAGAGCCCAAACTCTGTCTCCAGAGGGTTGTTCTCCTCGTCCTGTCCACACACACACACACACACACACACACACACACACACACACACACAGACACAGACACACACACACACACACAGACACACACACACACAGACACAGACACAGACACAGACACACACACACACACAGACACACACAGACACAGACACAGACACACACACACAGACACAGACACAGACACACACACACACACACACACACAGACACAGACACAGACAGACAGACAGACACACACACACACACACACAGACACACACACACACACACACACACACACAGACACAGACAGACAGACACACACACACACACACACACACACACAGACACAGGGGGAGTGAGATCAGTGAAACAAACATGAACCAAAAACTGCTTGAAACAAATAGGAATTGCTGGGAATTGTTTTTGCACTTTTAGTGTACATAAGGTGCCAGAGTGCATAAAACGGCATCAAAATAGAGCTTGTTTAATCAAAGAAGTCCCCGTGGAGGATCCCCTGCACCCCTGACAGAGGTCCTAGCTAAACCCCTACTGTCCCAAAATCCAAACATCAGAGAAAAATTGTAAAATCCGAAAACGTTCAAAAACGAAGAAAGGCGAGAAAATCCAACAAACATACTGAAATTCTATAAATGTCCTTCAATTCCAGACACTTAGTACCTGAAAATGTGTAGAAACGTCCTAACATTCTAGAAACATCTTAAAATCCTGGAATCTTCCTGGTTACGAGAAATGTCCTAAAATTCTAGAAACTTCCTAAATTCTACAAACATCTTCAATTAGAGGAAACCTCCTAAAATCCTAGAAATGTTTAAATCCCAGATTTGTGTTCAAGTCCAAGAAACTGCCTTTAGCCCTTCAAATGTCGTAAAGTCCTAGAAATGTTCCTAAATCCTTGAAACTTCCTAGATCTGAAAAATGTCCTAAAATCTTAGAATCAGCCTAAATTCCTAGAAACATGTATAGGACTTCTGCCCCTGGCCTCCCGTCATTTCGCAAAGAGGCCCCCAAAACAGAGCACCGTAGAGCCCAGTCACCTTGGTGGGGTAGATGGCACTGGAGGGGAAGGCGTCCAGCGAGGTCATGTCCGTGTACTTCCTCTCCATCGTCTTCTTGGTGGCCGGGCAGTAGTGGACGCTGCGCACCACTTTAGGACGCACCAGAGAACCTGAGGGAGAACGTGAAGGGGGATTATGATTCATGTTCATAATATTATTGCAAAGGACACACTTAGAAACCAAGACTGCATCAAGGTACAGCAGCCAGAGACAAGTCACGCTCAGTCAGATCAACTCACACTTGGTGATGATGCCCTCCACGCACACCATGCTGCCCAGCAGGCGGGAGGTCAGGGTCCGCGGGGTGACGTGCTTGGTGCCGAAGCTGCCCTCCAGCCCGATGAAGAACTCCTCGTACTGCTTGGCGTAGGTGGCGTCCACTGAGGCCACTAGGTCCTTCAGAGCGCGCTGGAACGCCAGCAGCTCCTCGAAGGCATTGTTCATCAGTCTGACAGAGACGAGGACACGTGTGAGTTACCGTCACTGTGGCCTGCTGATTCTGAGTCTGATTCTGATTGAAGGGAGCGTCTTGCCCCAAATGTCTGACTTTACACTTTTAATTATTTTAAAATACATCGAGTGACTCTCCCCACATTTTTTTTTTTTTTTATAAACAAGCTCTATTTTGATGTTTTATGCACTCTGGCAACTTTTGTATACAACATGTACAAAAAAATCCCAGTGTGAATCACTCTATTTTTGTTGTTATTTAGAAAATGGTTTGGGGGCCAGATTGGTTAATGGCCCACTGACCATTAACTGAGTATCACTGCACAAAAGCAAAGATCAGTGTTTTATATATATACATATATACATATATTGGTTAGGAAATTAATTAAAAGCGGTGGGGGGATCTTCCCCTATCTTTACCTATTTTAAATATGTACAAAATACAACATTTTACAGTTTTATGTCCCTAAAAATACATAAGTCCCTCCCCATTGCTAAAAAAAAATATTTGATTGCCTGACCCATATGTGCACCACCTCCTCCTCTCTCATAAATACCGATCAGTCCCTTATCGAGACACTCAGTGGTGTCCATCAGCTCCTCTGCACACACACTGAGGTTCATCGCTTACTTAGCAGCCCGGGGCTCGTTGCGTCTCCTCAGGTCGTTGATGTTGACGATGAGTCGAGCTTTGTTCTCACCGATCATGTCCCGGACCTTGCTCTGGTAGATCCCCTGGTCTTGCTGCAGGACAGGGACACAAGTTTTGGGTGATGTGTCATTCTGACTCTTAAATATTATTCTAAACATGATAGATGCACCAGTCTACAGCTGACTAAACACGGTTAGCTCACATCTAAACAGGCTTGCACTTAGTTAGCACTGGCACAGAGATGTTATTTCATTGTCAGAGATTTTGTTGTAAAGTATAATTTGCAGGTTCGTTCTTTTGTTGGGACCGCATGGTCTCTCATTTCAGCCCACAACAAACCGGAGAAAAAGTCAGACTCACGTCGTCATCCAGGAAGTCCAGGTAGTCCCTCTGAGCCTCCCGCATCTCCCGGTCATCTACCACGTCGGTTGCCATTATTAGCGGTTATTTAGTTTCTGCAAAACGTTAAAATATAGCACAGAGCTCGGCACGGTATCCTCTCTGCTGCCGTCAAACCACACTGAAGGGTTTTCGCGCCACTGCGTGCCGGCTGCGAGAAGAGCGTAAGACGCGATTGGTCAACTCGGCACGTATGTTTTGCATAGTCGGCGGGTAAACGTACAGCTGTCCAATAGAAAGCACTGTGACATCGCATGATCCCGCCCCCTCAAAGAACTCGCGCGAAAATGGAGCAGGAAGGGGCGGGCTGTTTAAGAGGAGGAGCGCAGCACCAAGCCAAGCTGACAGTGAGCTGGAGACTTTATCAAAGAAGCGGAGGTAGATCTATCTATCTCTCTCTTTCTCTCTCCGTAAAAAAAAATTAAATGAAAAAAAACCCCCAATCACTTAAAGTTAAAAAAAAAAAAAATAACAAACATTTTAAAGGACAAAAAAAGCCAAATCATTTTATAGAATTCAAAAAATCATCAAAACTATTTACCACAAATAAAACAGCCAAACATGTAAGAATCACCAAAGTTTTTGAAGAAAGAAAAATCACCACAAAGTTTTAAAGACAACCAAAAAATGCTTAAAGTTTTTTTTTTTTTTTTTTTTAAAGATCAACAAATTTATAAAAATTTCCCCCTACAAACAGCTGAGATTCAGAGGACATGGCAGCAGGACACTCTGATGATCCTCCTGTCCCTGCTCCAGTCAGAGGAAGACGAGGGAATAAAAATGAGGCTGCTGCACCACCTGCTATTAAACAAATGACAAGAAGCAGAAATGCAAAGTCTGAGGAAAGCTACTCAGATCCAGCCGAAATGGTACCAGAGTAAGCTGTGAAAACAACACTGGTACTGTTCACTGAAGCTGTCAGTATGGTGGCCATTCGGGTCAAAACACAACATTTCAGAAAACCCTACAACATTTCCCAAAACACTACAGGATTTAGCAAAACACGTCAACATCTACCAAAACACTACATTTCCCAAAACACACATTAATGATAAAACGCACATTTCCTAAGCATTAAAACATTTCTCAAAACACAACAATGTGGAAGCCCCTCCCCTCTCATAAACAATGAACAGTCTCTGATAATGAGGAAATGCCTTGGATCTTATTAATCCATCCATATTTATGCTGGACTAAATGCACACTAAAAAGACTTTTTTTTTGTTTAACTAATCAATACAATCAATTTAAGAGACAATTGAAAACTCAATTGTTCCGAGAACACCTAGGCACTTAACCTGACTCTTCTCCGCTTTGCCCTTTGGGGTAGACTAAGACAGATGGTCCAAAACCCAGCACCTAATGATTATCTAGCACTGACAAAGTTGTGTGATGTTGTATGTTGATTGTCATCGTAAGTAGTGATACTGAGATTGTTGAATCTCAGATGCTGAGATCGCTACTGGTTAAGGGTTTTTTCCTTAAGTCTAAATTCTTGCTTGTGTTGTACTTCGCTTTGGATAAAAGCGTCTGCTAAACGAAATTGTAGAATTGTAGAATACATTTCAATGGTAGCAGCTGCAAAGTGTTTTGTTTCTACTTGGTACCAATTACTAACAACTACACCTAATACTTTAAACACCACAATTTATAATTAAAAGAACGTTTTTCAGGGTAACTTAAGTTCCAGATAAGCATCAAAATAGAGCTCCTTCATCAAAAAAGGGGGTTCCCCCCTACAGAGGCTAA
>NW_024647833.1:0-557 GCF_008729295.1 Plectropomus leopardus
AATATTAATTATAATTACCATAAAAACATTGATACTTGGAATCTGTATATCCCTACAATATTGACATCTGCTAATAGAAAACCAAAATTATGAGGATGTCTTCTTGTTCTGTATGATTTCGAGTGTAAAATGAACTATAAATCTCAAATCTTGTTTTTCTTTCTCTGTATTTTGCAACAACAGTTATTTTAGAAAACTGAATGTGTTGCTGCCACCTTTCTTTACCTTGTTTTTTGTGTGTTTATTTACTGCCATCAAAAAAGAAAGAGACATATTTGCTTCTACTGACCTAGGCCCTCTCTCTTCTCCTGTCTCTGCTGACTGTCTCTATTTCTCCTTCCTCAGCTGTGCGGAGGAGGAGGAATACCTGACGGAGAGGTGTGGGCGTGAGGCCTGTCGGCACTCATTTCCATCCCAAAGGGCCTTGTCACGTGACCGAAACATGCCGTGTCAATGAGCAAAGAGGGGCATCAGCAAGTTTGACAAAAGACGCCCTGACTCAGCTGTAATTACCACACACGCACACACACACACACACACACACACACACACACACA
>NW_024647834.1:0-263 GCF_008729295.1 Plectropomus leopardus
ATATCAAATCACATATCACCAGCACTGTCTAAGAATTGAATAATTTAATTAAAAACGGTTTTCTGCAGTAAATATAATTGCGATGCTTGTTAAATTTTAGATTCTGATGTTGTTGAGTGAAAATACCGTGCTTCACTAAAGTAATGCACGTTCCCAGCTGTCAAACAAACAGAAAAAAACAGCAGATTTCTTTGGAGAGGATAGTTAGAAAAGAACGGATTGAAAAACAAAAAACACAGACACGTTTTAGCCCAGTGGCGTTC
>NW_024647835.1:0-402 GCF_008729295.1 Plectropomus leopardus
TATCACGTTGAAAAAATGGCTAAAAAAACGCATAGTATAGCCTTGGTGAAAATCGCAAATTTTGACATTTTCAAAAAATGGCTAAAAACTACTTATTATAGCTCATAGAGACGCGCATATGCATAGCATGTTGAAAAAAGGGTCCAAAAACCCCTAAACAGTCATAAAATAGCACGTTGAAAAAAATAGCTAAAAGAACGCATAGTATAGCCTTGGTAAAAATCTCAAATTTTGACATTTCCAAAAAATGTCTAAAATCCACTTATTATAGCTCATAGATCCATGCCAATGCATAGCATGTTGAAAAAAGGGTCCAAAAACCCCTAAAAAGTCATAAAATAGCACGTTGAAAAAGTGGCTAAAAGAACGCATAGTATAGCCTTGGTAAAAATCTGAAATTTT
>NW_024647836.1:0-235 GCF_008729295.1 Plectropomus leopardus
GTGGACTGTGGGTGATATCCCGAGGACAGGCTGGTTGAGGCCCCCAGGAGCCGGCAGAACTCTCTCCAGAACGCAGAAGTGAACTGAGGGCCGCGATCGGAGCCCACATCAGAAGGGATGCCATGAAGCCGGACCACATGCTCCAAGAGTAACCCCGCAGTCTCTTTGGCGGAGGGAAGCTTGGGTATAGGCACAAAATGTGCCATCTTACTGAACCGGTCTACCACTGTCAGGA
>NW_024647837.1:0-224 GCF_008729295.1 Plectropomus leopardus
GTCAGTGCTTTTGGCATACCTGCATCAATCTGGATCATGGCAGGATGGTGTGAGATGAGAACATAGCCGGACAGAGCCAGCGGCATTGTTATTATACGGCAGTAGACAGCCAGACAGCACGAGGCACATCTGCATACATCTTGCGTGGCTAGCATCACTTGAGAATATGGATGGACTTACTCAAAACTTCCATTTAACAGTTTTTACAAGCAAAAAAAATGCCA
>NW_024647838.1:0-225 GCF_008729295.1 Plectropomus leopardus
GCCAGGATTGACCCAGTGGACCAGTCTATGTGCGGATTGTGACGACGAAGCCAGGGGTATCCGAGGATCAGGGGTAAGCTGGGAGACTTCAGGACGTGGAACTGGATGGTCTCGTGATGTTTCCCCGAAAGGAGCATGGAAATGGGGGTGGTCTGATGAGTGACGGTCCCCAGGAGGTGACCATCCAGTGCGCGGGCTGGTAACGGGCGTGGAAGAAGAACCAGC
>NW_024647839.1:0-210 GCF_008729295.1 Plectropomus leopardus
TAAATGGAAGTTTTGAGTACGTCCATCCATATTCTCAAGTGATGCTAGCCACGCAAGATGTATGCAGATGTGCCTCGTGCTGTCTGGCTGTCTACTGACGTATAATAACAATGCCGCTGGCTCTGTCCGGCTATGTTCTCATCTCACATCATCCTGCCATGACCCAGATTGATGCAGGTATGCCAAAAGCACTGACAGAGGGAATGTATT
>NW_024647840.1:0-280 GCF_008729295.1 Plectropomus leopardus
CATTGCATAACCAAAACTGTTACATTCATATTGTTAAGTGCAAAAAATTTGCCATTGAAACCCATTCAAACTGCAATTTTTTTTCACTGCATCATGACAAAAATAGCAGCCTGTGGACTTAAGAGTTGCTCCTTTAACGTGGGCACTAATAAATGTGAGAAAACGTCAGCAAAAGTACAGAAAATGTCAAGCTGTAGACTGGTTCTAGTGGAAGTGAATGGAACTGGTTTTTCGTACGGAGAGACTGATGAGGGAATGAGATGCAGGTGAATGGGGAGGC
>NW_024647841.1:0-3906 GCF_008729295.1 Plectropomus leopardus
TACAGAATAACTTCACGTTCAAACACACGCTCGTTTGTGGCGTTATTAAATAAATCAAACTTAAAAATAGAAACAGACCAGGTCAAATAAATATTTCAGCATAAATAGAAAAAATAAATAAAAAATTAATAAATAAGCAGCAGATAAAGATATGACCTCACAAATGTTTATAAATATCGACATAAATAATCAAAAAATACAGAAACAAACACGAGCGTCTGTTTCCTCCTCTAACAGTCAACATGTTGAACCGCCATGTTTCTCGATTAGTTTCGTCCAACTTTTCTGCTCAAAGTGTCTGAGATTATTTATCGATTATCGGGATTATTGTCTGATAATCAATCAATAGACGCTGTAACAGGCGAACTGTTTGTGACGCTGACGGAGAAAATGAAAGAAGAGACGCAGCGATCAGAGAAAAACAGGCTCAGACCTGCAGAGACGCAGCAGCTCCTCATTCCTGAGGGCTTCCACACATTCCTCACACACACACACACACACACACACACACACACACACACACACACACACACACACACACACACACACACACACCACACACACACACACACACACACACTCCTCCTTCACAATAAAACCTCGGCCTCAAACGCTCCTCTCACAGTAAAAAACCATAAAAGAATCTGCAGGTTCTCTGACTGCAGGACGACGTCTCAGAAGACACTTTCACACTTCCTGTTCAAGGCGGAAATATCACGCCATTTTTCCGCCTCGCCGTTCTGCGTATGACGCACGATGGCGGAGAGCGGGCACAAAGCGGTCTCACCTTTAAGTCTGGACAGGAAGCAATAGCAGCAACAAGACTAGGTCTGAGACAAACGCAACGGCAGAATGACACGACCGTGGACGGGACGCTGTGACGGCGTGATGTTTGACGGCGTGTTCTGCGTGCGACTCGCTGCAAGAGATTTAAAAGCAGCTGTTAGCAGTTAGCAGCTAACTCAAAGAAGAAGCAGAGCGGCTGTAAACTTTGGATTATTTGAAAACGATATTTTCTGGCTGATAAATGGGGTCACTCTGGGTCATTTTCACAAAAGAATTTGGGGGATTCTTTAAGAAAAGATTCTGGAGTGTGTTTTTTCTTAAACACTTTTTGGTGACTTAAAGTAAAAAAAAATGCAATTTCTTGTCTTTAACAAATTTTGGTAATTTTTCAAGAAGAGATTTGGTGATTTTGATTTGAATGTTTTCTTTAAAAATAAAAAAAAAGGAAGGCATGTCTTTTTAAAAGCTGCCCAAAAATTTAAAGAAAAAAAATGTTTGAAGAAATAAGAACACCAAAAATTTCAAAAGAAATTTTTTTTAAAAAATTCCAAAAAAAATTGCCACAAAATGTAGAATAAAAATCACCAAAAATTGTCAAAGAACATGAAAAAAAAAACGAAAAACGTCAAACGTGTGATGTCTGTTGTTTACAAAAAATTGCTGACACATATGTCAACACGTCACACTAGAGGCCCACGCTGTTGTGTTAAACCTCTTTAGTTTCTGTGGTGCCGGCATACTGTCTAAAATCACAATCTGCAGACACATGACGCCGCTTTCTGATTGGTTCTGTAATAAAGGGGGTCAAAGGTCGTCTCTGCGGGAGGACGTGTCACTCGGGGGGAAATTTCTGGGAGCTAAATGCGTGCGAACACACAGGACAGGAAGTCCTGTTTCAAAATAAAACGTCTTCCTGTGAGGGTCAGCTGATTTGAGCAACATCACGCCAAAGAGTGATGATGTCAGCTGACAAAAACAACACAAATATCAAATATCAAAAATAGGAGGACTCAGGTGGTCCGCTCAGCTGCTGATTCCTGATTCGTCCTGTGTGTCCCCAAACGCAGTGTGGGCGGGGCTTAGAGTGCTCCCGCTGGGCGGGGCCTGTAGGTGGCGACAGCCCTGAGGCTGCGGATCAGGTCGTGACAGAAGGAGCGGAGCTGCGTCAGCGTCAGGTGGGTCGCCACCTGCACCTCGTAGTTACCGTGGAGACGGGAGGCCAGGTCCGGACTCTGACCCGCCTCGCTGCCGCTGCCGAGCTGAGCCGCCTCCTTCATCTGAAACACAGAGACAGTTGGTCAGTTGGGAGCGCTCGGGCGAAGAGCGATGATGTCACACAGGTGTGAGCGTTACCTTGGTGATGTGAGTCAGCAGGTCTCGGAGGTCGGCCCGCAGGTCGCTCAGCCCGCTCAGACGCTCCGATAAAACTCCCAGCAGCCCCTGGTGCAGCCGCACGCCGGCCGCCATGTGACTCACACAGTCGTCCTGCAGGAGGAAATATGTATTTATACACTGAATAATACACTGATTCATGTATTTATACACACTGATCAATACGCTGATTCATGTATTTATACACAGAAATATTTATTCATTCAGGCTTTTATTTTCTGATGTTTCTGAACCTGGTGAGCCCTCAGGCTGCGGACTGACCAGTGTGAAGCGTTCGGATGGCGGTTTGAGGACGGGTGCGGCGGGGATGCCCAGTGATGTCACCATCATCTGCAGGTTGGCGGTCTGTGCGGCGCCGTCGAGGGTCAGACCCTGCAGAGGTCAGAGCAGCGACAATATTAACACACGAAGAAGAACAACAGTCAATAGGAGCAGAGCTGAAGCGGCCAATCAGACGGCTCGGTTACCTCGGTGGTGACGGTCGCGGCGTGCACGGTGGGGACGTCTTTAAGGATCTTCTCCACCAGCGTCTTCGCTCGCTCCGCCGCTGCTGTGAGCGCTGCTGATGGGTTGGACGGCGAGCTGACGGGAGCTGATTGGATCAAATTCACCAACAGGTAACAGAGCAGCAGGACGGCAACTGGAGAGGGACAAACATCATCATTTATTATTATTATTATTATAATAATGAACCATACGCTTCGTGCACGGAGGGTAAATCCTGTCAGTAAATCACTTTAGGAATCCTGAATTAATGATTCATAAAGTTGCATTAAAAAAATAAACATTAAACATAAATTAATGCAGATGTGATGTTCACTGACACAGTTCGATTAAATGTTGTGCACAAAATAAATTATCTATCAGTGATGCCTAATTTATGGGCAACAATCCTACAAACACCTGTAAATCCAAGAATCACCCTAAAATCCTAAATACAATCTGAAATCTGAGAAACTTCCTAAAATAAAAACAACGTCCTAAAGTCTTAGAAATATTCTGAAAACTAGAAATGTCCTAAAATCCTGAAACGTCCTGAAATCTGAGACACGTTCTAGCCGTTCATCCCACAAATGTCCTGAAATCCTAGGACCGGGTATGTGGCCCCTGGCCCCCAAACACAGCGGCTCAGCGTCCCCGCTCTGTGAGTCTGTCTCTCGTGTTTCTAAAGCTGCAGTTTGGGCACCAACAGTCCTCCATACAGACTGAGGCCGGCACTGGTCAGCCTCCATACCGCGGAGCCTCAGGTGAGCGTGCGCTGACGTAGCGGAGGTGTGCCGCTCTCCTCAGGTGACATAATCCACATCTGGACACTAACTGGTTAAAGCTCTCTGGACCGAAGCTCGTGCACAGTTCTGCTGAGTGGAGGAGAAGGCGCGCGGGCTCACCTGTGGCGGGCTTCATGTCTGTCAGGGCGGCTGTCCGGGTCTCAGTCTCGGTGTCTGTCCGCCGGTGTGTGTCCATTGGTGGCGGTTTGGACTTTTTATCTGCACGCGCCGCGGCGGGATTTTCCATTGACGGCCACCAGCGGCGGAGTCATCCCGATAAAACCCGAAGTGACGAAGCCGCTTGTGCAAACTCGTTGTGTCACAACCAAAAGTGAGATCCGCGCTGCGGGCGCGCACACGCGGATGCGCGGAGGGTCTCACCTCCACAGGTGAAAGACGTGACGTCAAACCTTTACTCAGACTACTTTCACAAACTTTTATTCACCACAGAAACTCACAG
>NW_024647842.1:0-973 GCF_008729295.1 Plectropomus leopardus
CATTACTGTGATGAAACCCGAACATGAAATCTAAAATTCTACTTTTACCTTTACTTTGTGTGTAACATAACTTTTGAAAACGAAAGTATTATTCAGTCAGCATCACAAACATAACATGTACGACGTGAGATAAAGTAATGCAACTTCTCTTGATGGGTACAACAGTAACTTTTGTAACATTACATCACAGCACTTCATCACTTGATTATATGCAAACTTGAATATGGTTAAGATTTGCCATCCATATAAAGTACCTTCATCAGTAACTGGGGGCCACTGCCTAAAGTTCTTAATCCAACTTCCCATACTGCTGTCACTTTAATGTTATAATGTTACATTTTAATACTGTGCCTATGGCTGTCAATGTCAGCACGCAGCAGTCAATTACCACTACAGTAATGGCTGCGCTGCTAGATGTCGGAAAATTAATCGCCAGGTTTGTTTATAGGTATCCCCCTGCGTCAGTGGCGTTTCAGGAGCATGTGAAAGGTGGCTTTTGGTGTTGAAATCTTATGCCAAAAGCACTGTCAAAGCGGCAGGATTTTATGAGCTGTTAATGAGACGGTGCTCCTAATATTCACCACTTCATTAAAGCCAAATGTCTTCAAACTAATACCCCTTACCCACCAAAATGACCGTGTGCATGTGGGTTTTTCAAACACAGGTAAAGTCGCTAAATATAGGTGATTGGCTTCATTCCCTCTGCCAGTAAACACAGCGCCGTAGCACACAAGTCTGCCTTTTTGTCAGCTGGCGCGTGTTATGTTGATGTGTCCATGCAACGTCACGGACAGGCAGGAGAAGAGGTAAACAGCAGACAGCAGCAGGAACAGAGGTTTTTGAAAACTTGTCAGTGGTTTCTTCTCTTTATGTATCTTTTCCTTATTTAGTCTGTCTTTCAAACTTGGTCCAGACTAAGTTGGAATAATGTTTGAGCGCAACTTGGGAGGAGACTGGTGGTAATAAGTGACGG
>NW_024647843.1:0-235 GCF_008729295.1 Plectropomus leopardus
GTGTTTGTAGTTTGACAGTATGGCCAAGATGTTTGTCAGAAACTGAACGTTGCAGTGCAGCGCTGAGGCTTTTGATGGAAGTTAGGTGAAGCCATCTGCCTGAATCTGCACATGGAGGCAAAAGCTGCAGGCTGTGGAAAGAGGGTGAAGTTGGCAGTTTTCCCACAGTCACCTGCTAGAATGTTCAGGTTGAGTTGAGATGACTCCATGAGACACTTTCTGATGACACATGGTT
>NW_024647844.1:0-229 GCF_008729295.1 Plectropomus leopardus
AATATTCTTTTCCCAATAGAAAAAAAAACTTTAAATCCTCAAAAATAAAACCTAAAACTTGCATGGCATTTTTTTTGCTTGTAAAAACTGTTAAATGGAAGTTTTGAGTACGTCCACCCATATTCTCAAGTGATGCTAGCCACGCAAGATGTATGCAGATGTGCCTCGTGCTGTCTGGCTGCCTACTGACGTATAATAACAATGCCGCTGGCTCTGTCCGGCTATGTTC
>NW_024647845.1:0-412 GCF_008729295.1 Plectropomus leopardus
AAAAAAAAAGACAATAAGCAATTCAATAAAATACATAGAAAAAGATACATAAGAGAAAAACAGTGAAAAAAAATCTTAATTCATAAAATATATCAAATTCATCATCCAATATATCAGTCTACATTGCGACAGAGTATTGGTGCTACGCTGAGGGAAAAAATCGTTTAATTTAATGAGGATAAAGTTATACCATTTAAAAAAAAATCATAAAATTACAAGAAAAAAGTCATACTTTTTAAAGGAAAATCGTACTATTAAAAGAATAAAGTCATAATTTAAGGACATAAAGTGAAACCATTTCAAGAAAAACAGTTCTAATATTACAAAAACAAAGTTGACATTTCATGGGAAAAAGTCATACTATTACGTGATTAAACATGTACATCAACAAGAAAAAAAAGATGCTTTTTTT
>NW_024647846.1:0-456 GCF_008729295.1 Plectropomus leopardus
CCTGCGACAGCTCAGGAAGTTTAACCTGCCACAGGAACTGCTGATCATCTTTTACACTGCCATCATTCAGTCTGTCCTGTGCACAGCCATCACTGTCTGGTTTGGATCTGCCACCAGACAGGACAGGATTAGACTGCAACGAACAATCAGAACTGCAGAGAGAATCATTGGGGCCGACCTGCCCTCCATCCAGGACCTTTACCAGTCCAGGATCAGGAAACGGGCAGGCACCATCTCTGCAGACCCATCACACACCAGTCACAAACTGTTCGAACTCCTCCCCTCTGGAAGGCGTTACAGAGCACTGTATGCCAAGACCACCAGACACAAAGACAGTTTCTACCCCCAGGCTGTCTCTGATGAACTGTAAATAGTCAGAGTGTCAGGAGAGAAAAACAAACAAAACAAAACAAGACAAAACAAAAACAAACAAACAAACAAGCAAAAAAAAAAAAA
>NW_024647847.1:0-458 GCF_008729295.1 Plectropomus leopardus
CACCTCCCCATAATTGTGATCACTTTGTCAGGTTTTTATGCCTTCAGCGACCCGTATCTTACACAGAATGAGTCTAACCACTTGAAAACCCCCCTCCCCCCACAGCAAGCCAGGGTCCAGGCTTACTACTACTGCAACTACTGCTGCTCTGTGGGACGCTGCCATGTCCCATCCCCCGATGAGCCACGTTCCTGTAACGACCCTGCTTTTGTTCTGGCCCTCACTCTTACCTGTGCCGACATCCCCCAAATGATACACAGGAGACAAATAATTGGATTAGCAGCACCACACTTTACTAAGACAGACATATTTAAAAAGTACAGTCACAATATATGTTGCCATTGTGCAGTGTACATAGGCCATATATACAATATGTACAGGTGGTGCAGTATTCATGCAGTGCACTGTAGACAGAATATATTATATATAAAAACAGGCAGTGTATAAGCAGTAACATT
>NW_024647848.1:0-202 GCF_008729295.1 Plectropomus leopardus
GCTGCGTCTGGCTGTTGGAGGCAGATCTGTTGGCATGCTGACCCCCAGGCCAGGATTGACCCAGTGGACCAGTCTATGTGCGGATTGTGACGACGGAGCCAGGGGTATCCGAGGATCAGGGGTAAGCTGGGAGACTTCAGGACGTGGAACTGGATAGTCTCGTGATGTTTCCCCGACAGGAGCATGGAAATGGGGGTGGTCT
>NW_024647850.1:0-299 GCF_008729295.1 Plectropomus leopardus
TGCTGTTCTTTTCGCATTTTTGTCAATAAATCAAATGAAAAGACCAACAGAATGATCGTCAGTGTCTCAATTCTGTCTGGTGCTCGAAACGGCTCACAAATAAAGTTACAAGACTGAAGCATACTGTAGTTTATTTTTTTTTAAAAATTTCTACATACTGTCCATATTTTTCAACACTAGCGTATGACTGATTTTCCCCATTTTTTTACATACTGTACTATAACTTTTTTCTTTTTTTTTGACATACTATGGCTTTTTTTCCCAATTCTTTGTCGACAACCCATACTATGACTTTTTAA
>NW_024647851.1:0-309 GCF_008729295.1 Plectropomus leopardus
AGGCAAAGGATGCAAACAGACTGAACAAACTGATCAGGAAGGCAGAGGTTGTACCTGGAAAGAAAAATGTTCCTCATAACTTTCTCTATTTGTTTTCAATTAAAGCTGCAGTAATATTCACTTTTTAAAAAAACAAGTTACTTTATTAGCTTGTGATTTGTGTCCACATGCACTAAAGACAGAGGATGCTGTACACAGTATGACCTTCTGACAATGCACCCAAGCTGCATCAGTCTTTCCAGAACTCCAGCGGCGTCAACTCTGCAACGACTCTTTGATGCGTTCCCACTGAACTCTGTGTCCATCTGC
>NW_024647852.1:0-5917 GCF_008729295.1 Plectropomus leopardus
CATTATCGTCATTATTATTATCGGAATGATTTTCCTCGTGCATTCTCACCTGGTTGTTTCATGCATGTAAGATAAATAAGGACAGGCCACTGAAAAAGGTTTGAATTAAAATAAAAAGGTAAAAGAAGCTCCCAGACACACAAGTGAGACGTTATTTTGTCACTTAACCTCATATTCATTTTTATCATATTTATCATATTTGTAATTTTTATCATATTTGTCATTTTTATCATAGCCCTATTTATCTACTTCTTTTTTTTTTTTTTACCATGAATCCCAATTTAGTCTGATTGCATGAATGAATCGTTACATTTATGAAACATTAAGTGTCAGAGTCACTGCTGTACAAACATGCTGAATTAAAGACATCACGCCGTTTAAATTGTCCCCTGCTGTCACTGAGGTGTCTGTTACTGTCTGTCACTGAGGTGTCTGTCACTGTCTGTTACTGAGGTGTCTGTCACTGAGGTGTCTGTCACTGAGGTGTCTGTCACTGAGGTGTCTGTTACTGTCTGTTACTGTCTGTTACTGAGGTGTCTGTCACTGAGGTGTCTGTTACTGTCTGTCACTGAGGTGTCTGTCACTGAGGTGTCTGTTACTGTCTGTTACTGTCTGTCACTGAGGAAATTTTCTCACTCAAAGGCTTCATGAAAGGAAACCCAACTCAGTAAAAACACATCAAACCGAATATGATCGTAAAAGGGCACATTATGATGATGATGGTTGTTATTATTATTTTATTGTGTCCCGTGGGTGTCCAGTAGGTGTCCAGTGGGTGGCGGTATAAAAACAGAGCCTGTAAGAGATCTGCAATCTATAAGAGAGGAATGCAGCTCACATCCGGGACAGTGTGTCCCGGATGTGAGCTGCAGTCTGTGGGAGAAGACTTTTATTTTGAAGGTGTGTCCCGGATGTGAGCTGCAGTCTGTGGAAGAGGACATTTATTGTGAAGGTGTGTCCCGGATGTAAGATACAGTGTTTCCGGTGCTGTGAGGCTTGTGTGTTGCGCCGCTATGTCCCCGCTGGTCCTCCTGTCCCTGCTGCTGTTCTCGGTGTGTCCTCTGGCGGCCTGGGACGCGGACCTGGAGCTGCTGGACTTGGTGGAGGAGGTCCCCCACAACTTCTATCACTTCCTGTCCGTGGACCAGGTCCGTGCTAACCGCTAACTGTCTCCATGGTTACCGCCAGTTGGCTGCTAACGGCTAATGCTAACAGCTGAATGCCACGCACACAGACAGATGCTAAGCTAAGCTAGTTAGCTGCTGGGACCAGTGCTCCCAGTGAGTCCAACTGGTTCAGCTGGGATCACGAAACTCAGGCTAACGGCTAGCTAACAGCTGACGCCAAACCGGATGTTCCGGTGTTTCTGTTATTGTGTCCATCCTCAGAGACACGGGCTGTCAGCGTGTCTCCTGTAATTGTGTCCTGTTATTGGCTCCTGTCTGTGTGTCCCTCTTATTGTGTCTGCTGTCATTGTGTCTCGTGTGTGTGTGTCCTGTCAGTGTGCCCTCTGCCTGTGTCTCCTGTCTTTGTCTCCTGTCTGTGTCTTCTGTCTGTGTGTCTCCTGTGTGTGTCACATCTCTGTGTGTCTCCTCTCTGTGTCTTCTGTCCGTGTCTCGTGTCTGTGTGTCTTTTGTCTCTGTGTCTCCTGTCATTGTCTCCTGTGTGTGTGTGTGTCTCGTCTCTGCGTGTCTCCTGTCTGTGTCTCCTGTCATTGTCTCCTCTCTGTGTTTCATGTCACTGTCTCCTGTCAGTGTCTCCTCTCTGTGTGTCTCCTGTCTTCATCCTATCAGTGTGTCTTCTGTCTGTATGTCCTGTCTGTCTGGCTCCTGTTTCTGACTCCTGTTTGTATGTGTCCTGTGTGTGTCCCCTGTCTGTGTCCCCTGTCTGTGTCTCCTGTTAGTGTGTCTCCTGTGTTGGTCTTCTGTTTAAGTGTATCCTGTGTGTCTCCTGTCAATGTGTCTCCTGTCTGTGAGTCCACAGTCTATGTCTCCTGTCTGTGTGTCTCCTGTCAATCTCTTCTTTCTGTTTGTCTCCTCTCTGTCTCCTGTCTGTGTCTCCTGTCTTCTCCCCCATCACTGTGACCTCTGACCTGTGATTGTAGCTGTTACCACGGAGACCAAACTGAACCCCGCCCCTCAGAGCTGCTGTCCTCTGTCTGTCCTCTGTGTCTCAGGATGCGTCCTCAGGAGAAATTAAGAAGGCGTATCGTCGTCTGTCTCTGACTCTTCATCCAGACAGGAACAAAGACGAGAACGCGGAGACACAGTTCAGACAGGTGAGACAAATCACAGACAAGCAAACAATAAACACACTGTAAACAAACAAACAAACAATAAACACACTGTAAACAAACAAACAAACAATAAACACACTGTAAACAACAAACAATAAACACACTGTAAACAAACAAACAAACAATAAACACACTGTAAATAAACAAACAAACAATAAACACACTGTAAATAAACAAACAAACAATAAACACACTGTAAACAAACAAACAACAAACACACTGTAAACAAACAAACAAACAATAAACACACTGTAAATAAACAAACAAACAATAAACACACTGTAAACAAACAAACAACAAACAATAAACACACACGTAAACAAACAACAAACAATAAACACAATGTAAACAAACAAACAAACAAACAATAAACACACTGTAAACAAACAAACAAACAATAAACACACTGTAAACAAACAAACAATAAACACAATGTAAACAAACAAACAAACAAACAATAAACACACTGTAAACAAACAAACAAACAATAAACACACTGTAAACAAACAAACAATAAACACACTGTAAACAAACAAACGAACAAACAATAAACACACTGTAAACAAACAAACAAACAATAAACACACCGTAAACAAACAAACAAACAATAAACACACCGTAAACAAACAAACAATAAACACACTGTAAACAAACAATAAACACACTGTAAACAAACAAACAAACAACAATAAACACACTGTAAACAAACAAACAAACAACAATAAACACACTGTAAACAAACAAACAAACAAACAATAAACACACCGTAAACAAACAAACAATAAACACACCGTAAACAAACAAACAAACAATAAACACACTGTAAACAAACAAACAAACAATAAACACACTGTAAACAAACAATAAACACACTGTACACAAACAAACAAGCAATAAACACACTGTACACAAACAAACAAGCAATAAACACACTGTACACAAGCAAACAATAAACACACTGTAAACAAACAAACAAAAACAATAAACACACTGTACACAAGCAAACAATAAACACACTGTAAACAAACAAACAAACAATAAACACACCGTAAACAAACAATAAAACACACCGTAAACAAACAAACAAACAATAAACACACCGTAAACAAACAAACAAACAATAAACACACCGTAAACAAACAATAAACACACCGTAAACAAACAATAAACACACTGTAAACAAACAATAAACACACTGTAAACAAACAATAAAACACACTGTAAACAAACAAACAAACAAACAAACAATAAACACACTGTAAACAAACAAACAAACAATAAACACACCGTAAACAAACAAACAATAAACACACTGTAAACAAACAAACAATAAACACACTGTAAACAAACAATAAACACACTGTAAACAAACAAGCAATAAACACACTGTACACAAGCAAACAATAAACACACTGTAAACAAACAATAAACACACTGTAAACAAGCAAACAATAAACACACTGTACACAAACAAACAAACAATAAACACACTGTAAACAAACAAACAATAAACACACTGTAAACAAACAATAAACACACTGTACACAAACAAACAAGCAATAAACACACTGTAAACAAACAAACAAGCAATAAACACACTGTACACAAGCAAACAATAAACACAGTGTAAACAAGCAAATAATAAACACACTGTAAACAAACAAACAATAAACACACTGTAAACAAACAAACAACAAACAATAAACACACTGTAAACAAACAATAAACACATTGTACACAAACAAACAAGCAATAAACACACTGTACACAAACAAACAAGCAATAAACCACTGTACACAAGCAAACAATAAACACACTGTAAACAAGCAAACAATAAACACACTGTAAACAAACAAACAATAAACACACTGTAAACAAACAAACAAACAAACAATAAACACACTGTAAACAAACAATAAACACATTGTACACAAACAAACAAGCAATAAACACACTGTACACAAACAAACAAGCAATAAACACACTGTACACAAGCAAACAATAAACACACTGTAAACAAACAAACAATAAACACGCTGTAAACAAGATACAATCAGCAACAAACACAGTAAACACACAATGCACTGTAAACAAACAACAGTCAACACGCTGTAAACACCTCAGAGCGACCTTAGAAAGACCTTAGAAAGACCTTAGAAACACCTTAGAAACACCTTAGAAAGACTTTAGAAAGTCTTAAGTTTAACTTGGAGAAAACAAGAGGACATTTTGGCTGTTGTCAGATGTCTCACTCTGTGTCCTTTTGTCTTCAGCTGGTGGCCATTTATGAAGTCCTGAAGGATGAGGAAAGACGACGCAAGTGAGTCTCACCTGTGGTGTCTCTCAGTCAGTCAGAGGACAGTGTCTCATCTGTGGTGTTCTTGCAGGTATGATGACATCATGGTGAACGGGCTTCCTGATTGGCGGCAGCCTGTCTTCTACTACAGACGAGTGAGGAAGATGAGTAATGGAGAGCTGTCCGTCCTCGTCTTCCTCATCCTCACCGTGGGACACTATGCAGTTCTCTGGTCAATCTACCTGGAGAAGCAGCTGGTGAGGCAGCCAATCAGAGCACAGTAGGGGCTTACTCAGCCAATCAGAGCACAGCAGGGGCTTACTCAGCCAATCAGAGCGCAGCAAGGGCACACTCAGCCAATCAGAGCGCAGCAAGGGCACACTCAGCCAATCAGAGCACAGCAGGGGCTCACTCAGCCAATCAGAGCACAGCAAGGGCACACTCAGCCAATCAGAGCACAGCAGGGGCTCACTCAGCCAATCAGAGCGCAGCAGGGGGCTCACTCAGCCAGTCACAGTGAAACAGGGTCTTATTCAGCCAATCACAGTGCAGCAGGGGCTTATTCAGCCAATCAGATCACAGCAGGGGGTCATGTGATGGTGTGATGTGTATCCAGGACGAGCTGCTGAGTAAGAAGAAGAAGGAGAAGAAGAAGAAGGCGAGCGTGCGACCTGCAGACGAGCTCAGGTGTGTTGACAGGTATGCCTCTGACATCACTTCCTGTTTGCGTTGTTCAGCCTGCGGCGTTCACGCGCTCATTATCTTCACAGGCCAGTCAGGGTTCATACCGTCCTGGAAAACCTGGAAAAGTCCTTTTTTGTCACAAACCCGATGATAAGTTCAAAGGCCGTCTGAAAATTAAAAACCCCAAAATAATTTCTGTTTTTACGGTTTGTGGCTGTTAGATGTTTCCAGGTTTCCTTTAGTCACCTAAACTTTGAAAAACATCGGCAACATTTGGAGGAAAAAAGAAACTTAAAATAATACATATAAATAAACAAAAAGAAAGAAATTTATCCTCCAGTGAAACACACAGACCCCGGGACATCATGACCACTCATTGTTTGTTTTTGTTTATTTATTGGTTTATTTTGTTTTGTTTGTTTGTTTGTTTGTTTCAGAGTCGACGATCGGCCGCACTGGCAGGACCTCCTCCCTCTGAAGCTCAGCATCTGGATTTACCTGTCCATCAAACACCTGCCGCACACCGTCCAGGTACCTGCCTGTCTGTTCCCTGTCTGTCTGTTCACCCGTCTGTCTGTTCCCTGTCTGTCTGTTCACCCGTCTGTCTGTTACCTGTCTGTCTGTTCACCCGTCTGTCTGTT
>NW_024647853.1:0-214 GCF_008729295.1 Plectropomus leopardus
CCCTCTTTCACGTCCCCTCGTTCACGTCCCCTCGTTCACTTCCCCTCGTTCACGTCCCCTCGTTCACTTCCCCTCTTTGACGTCCCCTCGTTCACTTCCCCTCGTTCACGTCCCCTCGTTCACTTCCCCTCGTTCACGTCCCCTCGTTCACTTCCCCTCGTTCACTTCCCCTCGTTCACGTCCCCTCGTTCACGTCCCCTCGTTCACGTCCCCT
>NW_024647854.1:0-338 GCF_008729295.1 Plectropomus leopardus
AGGCAAAGGATGCAAACAGACTGAACAAACTGATCAGGAAGGCAGAGGTTGTACCTGGAAAGAAAAATGTTCCTCATAACTTTCTCTATTTGTTTTCAATTAAAGCTGCAGTAATATTCACTTTTTTAAAAAATAAGTTACCTTATTAGCTTGTGATTTGTGTCTTTCCAGAACTCCAGCGGCGTCAACTCTGTGCAACGACTCTTTGATGCGTTCCCACTGGACTCTGTGTCCATCTGCTTGCAGGCAACCTTTTACTATTCTGTATCCCACATTTGGTAGTTTTTTATTAACACAGCATTGTCAAGCTCTGTGTCAGACATGGTGCTGTAAGAAGC
>NW_024647855.1:0-203 GCF_008729295.1 Plectropomus leopardus
CAAATATTCAAACGAGAACTTTGAAGGCCGAAGTGGAGAAGGGTTCCTTGTGAACAGCAGTTGAACATGGGTCAGTCGGTCCTAAGAGATGGGCGAACGCCGTTCGGAAGGGTGGGGCGGTGGCCTACGTCGCCCCCGGCCGATCGAAAGGGAGTCGGGTTCAGATCCCGGAATCTGGAGTGGCGGAGATAGGCGCCGCGAGG
>NW_024647856.1:0-258 GCF_008729295.1 Plectropomus leopardus
ACGCCAGGATTGACCCAGTGGACCAGTCTATGTGCGGATTGTGACGAGGGAGCCAGGGGTATCCGAGGATCAGGGGTAAGCTGGGAGACTTCAGGACGTGGAACTGGATGGTCTCGTGATGTTTCCCCGACAGGAGCATGGAAATGGGGGTGGTCTGATGAGTGACGGTCCCCAGGAGGTGACCATCCAGTGCGCTGGCTGGTAACGGGCATGGAAGAAGAACCAGCTCAATATCCAACTGCAACGCGAGGTCCTCAT
>NW_024647858.1:0-213 GCF_008729295.1 Plectropomus leopardus
GGAGAGCGCGGACGCAGTCCCCCACTAGCAGAAATTATGCAGTCGAGATTCCCACATTTGGGGAGTTCGCTGGGGTCAACAGAGCCGGAGTGCAATGGCTGAGCCTCGCCCACGGTGAACCACCTTCTTGATCACGGTATCGCCCCTGCCAGGTAAGTATGAAGCAGGAGGCTGGGAGAAAGGGCCCCCATTCCCAGACGCAGCACTCTGGCT
>NW_024647859.1:0-228 GCF_008729295.1 Plectropomus leopardus
GGATGAGCCTATGAGAACAGTGGGAGGTGTTTGGAGATGTTGAGAAGCGGATAAAAAAGGGGTTTCTGTTCATTCTTTCATTTTACTTTGTACTCAGCATGGATCTGCAAATACTGGAATCGGTTCGAGTGGACGACACGGTTTCTAGACCGTTGGATGAAGATGAGGAGCAGCCTGCCAATTGGTCCTTGTCGTTGCTCAGTCATACGCCTGTAACGGTCTATCAAG
>NW_024647860.1:0-672 GCF_008729295.1 Plectropomus leopardus
TTGGCAGTCTGGGAAACTGTTGTGAGGTGAGCTTAGCTTTTAGCAGGAGGGCTTCACTTTCTGCTCTGTCCTTGTTTAACCCTGATACTTAATCATTTAATGCCTAATTCTGACCTTTAACCTTACCCCGATGGAGGCAGAAATATGTAG
Source organism: Plectropomus leopardus (assembly GCF_008729295.1). NCBI lineage: Eukaryota > Metazoa > Chordata > Actinopteri > Perciformes > Serranidae > Plectropomus > Plectropomus leopardus. Next base: position 151 of record NW_024647860.1, read on the forward strand.
AAATAGAAAGCAAATCCAAGCTGAGGACCTCAAGGTTTTCATTTGATTATCAGGAAACTTCAACTGCAGCCATCAGGTTGAAATTCAAACTTTTCCAAAAGTGGAAAATATTGAATGACATGTTTTAGATGAGAAACACACACAAACTTATTAATGAAAGCTCACAAGACCAGGTTAATCATTTGGCTTGATTTCTTTCACAAACACTGGGAGAAGGCAATGAGTCACTTGACATGGAACTACTCAAGATTAGCCAGAAATTTGTTCAAAGAAAATTCAAGAAAACCACCTAAAAATAACAAAAAAAGGAAAAATAAATGAAAACGTAAAATAGTCAATGCACTCAAAAAGTGCTAACATACACAAACATATACATATTTCTGTTACATTTATGGACACTTCCCCCAATTTTAAAAATGAATACTTTTTAATAACTTTATCTCTCCTAAATTAATCTTCAGGTTGTTTTCATCTTCTGTTTTCTAATTTCTTGCAAAATTAGGAGACAAACTTCACCGTCTT
>NW_024647862.1:0-285 GCF_008729295.1 Plectropomus leopardus
CTCATTGTTTAGTAAATTGGCACCAGAAATGTTGCCATTGTAGCTTTGTAAAATAAAGGCTATAATGTGAACACAATTATAACTTGTCTTAATATTCACTGTGACGTGACAGATGTGCTCAGGTCCGGGGAAGTTGGCAGTGTTTCTGGATTTTGCTGATATCTGGCTTTCACTTTGCATAGTTATGTCTTAATTTGCATTTATAGATACAGTGATAAACTGTGTCCACTGTCAGTGTTTTTTAGTGTCCCCGAGCTCATTTTGTGATATCCTTCAGTCATGTTG
>NW_024647863.1:0-6274 GCF_008729295.1 Plectropomus leopardus
GGCTTTGCCTGGATCGTGGTCTTGGTTGTGCTGTTGCTGTGGTCCTGCTAGATGTAACCTACTGCCATTATTATGAGTCATGCTTCCACTATTAATACACGTGACTCTGATCACCTACGATATTTGCATGTAGCATCACATGCTATCATGAACCGCATATGAATTTGATCTGTCTCCATTGTTATAGGACATGTTATTGTTACCATTATTACTGTGCATCTCTCTCTTTTTCTCTTTCTTTGTCATTACTATAATTTCATTGTTACTTACGACATCTATTGCACGTCTGTCCAGCCTGAAGAGGGATCCCTCCTCTGTCGCTCTTCCTGAGGTTTCTACCATTTTTTCCCTGTTATAGGGTTTTTTTGGGGGGAGTTTTTCCTCAGGTGATGTGAGGGTCTAAGTTCAGAGGGATGGTGCCTGCTGTACAGCCCTCTGAGGCAAACTGTGAATCGTGATAATGGGCTTTATAAATAAAATTGACTTGACTTGACTTTACTCTGACCTCTGACCTTTGACCTCTGTCCTCCTCCATTAGGCCCCATGCTGATGATCACAGAGTACTGTAGTCACGGCGACCTGCTCAACTTCCTGCGGGCACATGCTCACGACTTCATGGCGTCCATTTTGAGCATGGACGAAGTGGAGGGCGCCGTCCTCTATAAGAACATGGCTGCCCAGAGCGCCAGGCTGCGCAGGTAAGCAGGTTTGATACCTGAGCTCAGGGTTAGGGGCTCGAGGGCCCCAACAAAGGACCCGAGGGCCCCTTACTGTGAAGCTTTGTATGAAAAAAAAGAAGCTGTCAGACACAGAGACAAACATCAGGAACAGAGAGGACTGATAACACTACCTGCCCTCACCTGTGCTGATGTCACCATGATGTCACTATGTCTGTGTGTGTGTGTGTGTGTGTGTGTGTGTGTGTGTGTGTGTGTTGCAGTGACAGTGGGATCTCGTGCTGTTCAGAGTATCAGGAGATGCAGCCGGTGCTGAGTCCAGGACAAACGTACTCGGGTAACAACCTGAAACACACCTGAACACACCTGAAACACACCCGAATACACCTGAACACACTCAAACTCACCTGCACACACCTGAAACACACCTGAATTCACCTGAAACACATCCGAACTCACCTGTACACACCTGAAACACACCTGAACACACCTGAAACACACTCGAATACACCTGAAACACACCCGAATACACCTGAAACACACCTGAATACATCGGAAACGCACCTGAACTCATCTTCACTCACCTGAACACACTTGAAACACATGAACTCACCTGAATACAACTGCAGATATCTTTAATGTTTGTCTGTGAGGTCAAACCTCTCTGTCTCACTGTCTGTCTCTCTTTCTGTCTCTCAGGTGTGCAGACAGACAGCGTCTCTGTTGGTGACCTCATGAGATTTTCCTACGAGGTGGCTCAGGGTCTTGACTTCCTGTCCACCAGGAATGTAAGCACACACACACACACACACACACACACACACACACCATCCATCCATCCATCCATCCATTTTCTTCCTCTTATCCGGGGTCGGGTCGCGGGGGCAGCAGCCTAAGCAGGGAAACCCAGACTTCCCTCTCCTTCGTCCAGCTCTTCCCGGGGGATCCCGAGACGTTCCCAGGTCAGCTGTGAGACGTAGTCTCTCCAGTGTGTCCTGGGTCTTCCCCGGGGCCTCCTACCGGTGGGACGTGCCCTGAACACCTCACCAGGGAGGCGTCCTGGCGGCATCCTAATTAGATGCCCGAGCCACCTCATCTGGCTCTTCTCAACGCGGAGGAGCAGCGGCTCTCCTCCGAGCTCCTCCCAGATGACCGAGCTTCTCGCCCTATCTCTAAGGGAGAGCCCAGCCACCCTACGGAGGAAGCTCATTTCGGCCGCTTGTACCCGCGGTCTTGTTCACAAGACACACACACACAAACACACACACACACACACACACACACACACACACACACAAATACAGACAAACACACACACACACACACACACAAATACAGACAAACACACACACACAAATACAGACAAACGCAATGACATTTAATAAAATGAGGACACAAACTGCAAAAATCATCAGTTTCAATCAGCAGGAAAACTTCTCTAAAAGTGTCTCTGTGTCCACCTGTCTGTCTCTGTGTCCACCTGTCTGTCTCTGTGTCCACCTGTCTGTCGATCTCTCTGTCTTTCTGTCACCCCATCTGTCCGTCTGTCTGTCTGTCCATCTCTCTGTCCCTCTGTCTGTGTGTCCCTCAGTGTATCCACAGAGACGTAGCAGCGAGGAACGTCCTGCTGACGGATCGCCGTGTTGCAAAGATCTGTGACTTCGGTTTGGCTCGAGACATCCGCAACGACGACAGTTACATTGTGCAGGGAAACGTAAGTTCAGCTCGCCGCCGCCGCTCTGCGTAAACAATAACAACGACGACACCTGTCAATCACAGTCATTGATGGTCTCTGTTATTTTGTAATCAATCACGATCACTGATCGTCTGTTTTGGCAGCTGATCTGGTCCTCTGCTTGGGGGGGGGCGGAGCTGTCTGAGGGGGAAAAATTGCTTTATTTTCTTGAAAGATTTCTGACGATGTGTTTTTAATTTAAAAATGTTTTTCCTTTTTTTGTGTTTTTTTCCTTTAATTTTTTTTAAAAAGACATTTTGGTGTTTTGTTTATTATTATTATTATTATTTCTAAAACACTTTTGTTTTCCTCTTTTAAATATTTTACCAAATTTTTTGAGAATTTTTAAATTTAAATTTTCAGAAATTTTGGCACTAACTAACACTAACACTAACTCAATTGTGACACGTTTAGAAGACAGATCTGAGAGAAGATTAACCCTTTCCTGTCTCTGTGACGACCGAGTCAGGTCCAACTAACATCCACCAGGACTTTTATTTTGACATCTCCCTGTGTTTTATTCTGACAGGCTCGTCTGCCGGTGAAGTGGATGTCTCCGGAGAGCATCTTCCAGTGTGTCTACACCATCCAGAGCGATGTCTGGTCCTACGGCGTCCTGCTGTGGGAGACCTTCTCTCTGGGTAACCACAGCAACAGCCAATCACAGCACAGTTCTGAGTCTGAGCCAATCAGATCACAGCTCTGAGTTTCGACGCCTCCATCCCCAACGATGACATCACAGCTGCATCACCTTTAGATTTAAAAAAAAAAAGTCTAATGTTTTCTGCCCGGCAACAGAGATTGGAGCTGTCTGATTGGCCGACAGCATGTGACTCTGTCTGTGTGTGTGTGTGTGTGTGTGTGTGTGTGTTTGTGTGTGTTTCTACCTTCAGGTAAGAGTCCGTACCCAAATGTTGCCGTGGATACCAACTTCTACAAGATGATCCAAGATGGACGCCACATGGACCAGCCGGACTTCGCACCCACAGACATGTGAGTGCACACACACACACACACACACACACACACACACACACACACACACACACGTCTGTTTAACCCTTCCTTTCTCAGGCTCCATTCAGAAGCTGCTCAAAAGTTTTTAAACGTGAAGAAAATAGTTTTGATGTTTTAAAAACAAACATGGGGAGATTAGAAAATATTTTCGGTTTTTATGAGCTCAGGTAAAATGTCAAGACAACCTTACGTATAATTATTACGATTAACTTTTTTGAAGTTACAGAATTATTAGAATTTTGAAGCACTTCTGTCATGTAATTTCCTTTCTCTTTTTGTTGTTTTTGTTTTTTTATTGTTTTTTGTCTTTAATATGATATTTTTATATGTTTGTTGTGTGTTTTTTTAGGTAATTTTCTTGTATTTCTTACTAATCTCATGCTTATTTCTGGGTCGTTCTTAAGTTGCTCATTGCCTTCTGTCCGTGTTTTTAAAGAAATCAAGCCAATTAGCCCAGGTATGAAAGGGTTGCATAAAGTTTTATTGAATCTGACACACCTGCGCTCTCTGGAATCCAATGGTTTAAATAAAGTTAATTTGAATGATCTCAGGTGTGATTTAAATAAAGTTAATTTGAATGATCTCAGGTGTGATTTAAATAAAGTTATTTTGAATGATCTCAGGTGTTTTTTTAAATAAAGTTGTTTTGAATGCTGTCAGGTACGAGCTGATGAAGGTGTGCTGGAGTCTGGAGCCGAATGACAGACCGACCTTTAAGATGATTGGTGAGCGTATCCGCAGGCTCCTCCCCTCAGCCAATGACACGTCACTACATCACAGCGAGCAGGTGAGACTCCCCCCGGTTTGCTGTGCCCTCAGCGCCGTCTGGCAGGTTCAGTCTGTACCTGAGCCAGTTGTCTCTGCTCGTCTTCTGTCCTCAGGCGGCGTACAGGAACATCAGAGAGGAGCAGGAGGAGGAGCAGGAGGAGGAGGAGGTCAGAGGAGGAGGCGCTCTGAAGAGAGGAGGAGGTCAGTGAACCCTTTACAGACTGTCTCGGCAGAACCACACTGTGATTTTAGACAGCATTCCAGTACCAAGGAAACTAAAGAGGTTTAACACAACAGTGTGTGTCTCTAGTGTGACATTTAACATACGTGTCAGCAGCTGTTTGTAAACAATAACAATGACATCACCTGTCAATAACAATCATGGATGGTCCCTGTTATATTTGTAAACAATGTTATTGACATCACATGTCAGTAACAGTCATTGATCATCTCTGTTGTATTTGTAAACAATAGCAATGACACCACATTTCAATAACAATCATTGGGCGGCTACTTCTGAAAACATTTTTGGTGCTTTCTTCTTTTCTTAAAATTTTTGTGCATTTTTTTGGGGGGGGGTGGGTGTTTTTTTTTTCTTTTCTTCGAAATTAAATTGTCAATTTTTAAGGGAAACAGCTTCCTTTGTGTTTTACATTTTTTGATCATTTTCTGTTTTCTTTGAAAATTTGTAATAATTTTTATTCTTTAAGAAAAGACGAGTGGACTCTGTCCTGTCTGTGATCTAAGCTTTTCTACAGGACGGATAGGAGGACAAATAGAGTGATTTCCCCGCCTTGGACAGGAAGTGTGAAAGGACAGTTCACCTGTAGAGATGTGTTCTGACTCCACCTCCTTCTCTGTCTCTCAGAGCGCCATAAGGACAGGGATGGGGACAGGGACAGAGACGGAGACGAAGACAGAGACGGAGACGATGAGGACAATGAAGAGGAGGAGCCAATGATGAAGAACATCTACCAGCTATCCTGATTTTCTCGTCCAATCCAAATGTCCTGCAATGTCTCATGTTGCCACTCCTTTTTGGAGAAAACATCACTGTTAAATTTTTTTATTTTTCTTTACATCCCCAGTAAGAGGCGGACAGTGAGAGGACATGTCTTCAGTGTGTCCACAGAGAGGACAGACACCGTAAACTGTCCATCTGTGACCATGTGATCGCAGCTTTTTTAACAATGTGAATGTCCACAGGAAGTTGAATAAGAGAGGGTGTCCTACAGAGAGCGTCCTCCATCACTGTGACATCACTGTGAACAATTTTTCTTCCATTGATGTCGAACTGTCAACGTCTGTATTTTTACACAATAAAAATAAATTCTAATTAACTTTATATACTTTTATATAGGTGTATTTTATTGTATTATATTTATATAACTTTTATATTCATTTTCATCTGCTGAGTGTGGCTGTGTCTAATGCCTGGAGGCTCAGACTAACACCTGAGGCTCAGACTAACACCTGAGGCTCAGCCTAACAACTAACAACAATATAAATCTATTTTCACAGAAACATTAATAATCAGTGAAACTGTCTGATTATTTTATTTTATTATTATTAGTCTTTTATTAACCCTGTGTTGACCCTTTGTAACTAAACCTGTTGGGTTTCTTTAAAAAGAAGAGAGGAAGGCAACGACATGGCCCAAAAATTTGCGATTAAGATTAGATCAATTAGAGATTAACAGAAAGTTGCAAGAAAGTTACAGAAGGAAAAAGAGAAAAAACAAACAGAAGTGGCCTGCTTAAAAATTTAAAAAATATAAATAAAAATGTTGATGTATACATCTTCTGTAACATAACGGATCACACATCCTAATAATCATAAATAAAATGTTGTGTACATTTTTGTGATGATTTTCTAACGACTCTTATTTAAATCTTTCTGGTCATTTCTGTCACTTTTTACTGATTTCTCACAGTTTAGTGCCAAGCTGCGGGTTTGTTTTTGTGCTCAGAGGGTTCAATACCTGAGACAGGTGTGAGACAGGTGTGACAGATTAGATAAGTGTGAGACAAGTGTGTGAGAGGTGAGACAGGTAAGGCAGATGTGAGACAGGTGTGTG
>NW_024647864.1:0-213 GCF_008729295.1 Plectropomus leopardus
GCAAAGTGAAAGCCAGATATCAGCAAAATCCAGAAACACTGCCAACTCCCCCGGACCTGAGCTCATCTGTCACGTCACAGTGAATATTAAGACAAGTTATAATTGTGTTCACATTATAGCCTTTATTTTAAAAAGCTACAATGGCAACATTTCTGGTGCCAATTTACTAAACAATGAGAAGCTTTACTGAATAGATACATTTTTGTATTAGAT
>NW_024647865.1:0-207 GCF_008729295.1 Plectropomus leopardus
GACTTAACTATGCAAAGTGAAAGCCAGATATCAGCAAAATCCAGAAATACTGCCAACTTCCCCAGACCTGAGCTCATCTGTCACGTCACAGTGAATATTAAGACAAGTTATAATTGTGTCCACATTATAGCCTTTATTTTAAAAAGCTACAATGGCAACATTTCTGGTGCCAATTTACTAAACAATGAGAAGCTTTACTGAATAGAT
>NW_024647867.1:0-375 GCF_008729295.1 Plectropomus leopardus
CAGAAATTATGCAGTCGAGATTCCCACACTTGGGGAATTCGCTGGGGTCAACAGAGCCGGAGTGCAATGGCTGAGCCTCGCCCAGGGTGAACCACCTTCTTGATCACGGTATCGCCCCTGCAAGGTAAGTATGAAGCGGGAGGCTGGGAGAAAGGGCCCCCATTCCCAGACGCAGCACTCTGGCTGACGGTTCCCAAGACACCGACTCTCAGACTTCCCTGCCCTCAGCGTTAGCTCACCTTGGCAAGCGCTTACTGCCTCTCAGAAAGGAACCGAGGGCCCGTGACTGCACAAAAGCGCAAAAGCTAATCATCCGTACTGTGGCAGAGCGTTCCCAGGACAGTTATTCTGTCGTTCAAAGGGAAAGCACACGCG
>NW_024647868.1:0-249 GCF_008729295.1 Plectropomus leopardus
CAACATGACTGAAGGATATCACAAAATGAGCTCGGGGACACTAAAAACCACTGACAGTGGACACAGGTTATCACTGTATCTATAAATGCAAATTAAGACTTAACTATGCAAAGTGAAAGCCAGATAACAGCAAAATCCAGAAACACTGCCAACTTCCGCCGGACCTGAGCTCATCTGTCACGTCACAGTGAATATTAAGACAAGTTATAATTGTGTTCACATTATAGCCTTTATTTTAAAAAGCTACAA
>NW_024647869.1:0-318 GCF_008729295.1 Plectropomus leopardus
TCCCAAAAGAAATGCCATCGTAGGCCTTGGAGTTCTGAAGAAAAGGCAGCAGTATGGCGACAGCTAGGACGGTACATCACTCTGAATAGAGTTCCTGGTAAAGAGCTTTGTCTCAAGACTCTTAATGCAGAACCGATACTCTGCCATCGTGACTGGAGAGATGTTAAGAACCAAGTCTACAATTCCATCACAACCCAAAAAAGGAAACGGGTATAATTTATTTTCATGTTATTAAGCAGCTGGATCTGTATCAATTTACTGTTTAAAACTGTTCAATGAATTGTTATTCCCAGTATTATTCCCAGTACTATTTTTTTT
>NW_024647870.1:0-256 GCF_008729295.1 Plectropomus leopardus
TTGACTTACTTTATCTCACCTATAAACCAGAAACCCATGTCCTGAACTAGTGAAACATCTGTTAAACCAGTAAAACCTCTGATAAACGTTAAATGTTTGATAGACCATTAAATTATTTTAAAGCGAATGCTATGATAGCAAAGTAAACCATGTTGTAACCTATTGAAAGATCTTATAAACCAATTAACCATTTGATAAACCACTAAATCATACAATAAACCGATAAAAAAAACCTTGTAATTGTGGCACACAAAAG
>NW_024647871.1:0-314 GCF_008729295.1 Plectropomus leopardus
TTTCCTTTGTATCAATAAACCAAAGATCACAAAGTTTACAGTCCAAAAGGCAATAAACAACTAAACGCAGCGACTCTATTCAAATTATTGTCAACATAAATGCTGAATCACAAAAAAACACACATTTGAAATGAAATGACACTTTATTGAAAAGCAAAACAAAAGTGCAAAAGAAATGAAACATTAGAGAAATTTCATCTGATATTAACTTACTTAACCAACACAAGAATTGATTTTGATCATCGCTGTGCAATTTCTTCATGCAGAGTTCCCTCACATTTTAACTGACAACATTTCAAAACTTTTCATGACCC
>NW_024647872.1:0-247 GCF_008729295.1 Plectropomus leopardus
TTAGATGTTCACCTTTACAATGAAGGGTTTCCCAGAAAGGACCAAAACGATATAAAGGTCAGCAACAGTATTTGCTGATTAATCATAAAAATAGATTTATTATCAGACTTTTACTGGAGATTCCCATTAAGAGTTATTACAAGCACAGGATCTCTTTTACAATGTATGTGCGTGCTTTCAATTTATATGCATAAGAATGTATTTTCTTTGTTGATCAACATTACAGAAAAAAGGGCCACACATATAG
>NW_024647873.1:0-407 GCF_008729295.1 Plectropomus leopardus
ATAGTTTTTCAGTGATGGATGAAACACCTGTGTTTGTTAGTGTATTTTAGCATTATCTAATCTAGACCCCATTCAAGGATGTTTGTTTTTTTAATGACTACAGTCTGTAACACATACTACACACACTGGCATGCAGCATTGTCACAGTGCACAGAGAGTGTGCGTGAAGTGAAAGGCACATAATAAATGTTACGATAAGTTCACAATGACACTCAGCTTTACAGGACTTTACATTTCAGTATTGTAAACTGAAACTTTTCTTTAGCACTTAAAGTTTAACTGGTATGTTAGTGCTTTTGATGGGCATTGAAATGGTGATGAGCCACCAACAACTCATCTCAAAACCATCACAACAGGAAACACATCTATGAATGGGCCTTCATAAGTCGACTTCTGTTTGTACTCTT
>NW_024647874.1:0-4362 GCF_008729295.1 Plectropomus leopardus
CCCTGAACCGTGAAGTGTCCCGTGTCTCCTGCAGGACGCTCCAACCCGTCTCTGCGCTGCGTCCTTATGGCGTTGAACAGGACGCCTCAGCAGGACTCCAGTCAGCTGCCCAGCTGCTCGTGCTCTCCGGTGCAGACGTTCAGCGCCGGCTCCTCCTGCAAGCTGCTCACCAAGAACGCCGTCTTCAGGAGGCCCGACGGAGGCGGGACGCTGGTCTGCGCCGGGGACGAGTCCTCCAACTCCACCATGGTCAGTCCTGTGTGTGTGTGTGTGTGTGTGTGTGTGTGTGTGTATGCGGTTTAGTCGCATTAGTTCCCTGACGAAACTCAAACCAAAGAACTGGAGACTCTCTGATTTTTTTTTTTTTCATGTCATAAAAAAACAGTTTTCAGATTTTTTGGAAAGATGTTTAACCCTTTGAAAAAAAAATTAAAAAAATGAAAACGTGGAGAAAAGCAATGACCAGCGAACAAGAAATGGGAGAAAAGGCAATGACCAGCGAACAAGAAATGAGTTAAAAAAGAACAAATTAGTTATTTATTTATTTTACTTTTATTTTACTTTTTTTACCGTCCCTTTTTTAAACAGCATTTAACTTTCTTAACTTTTAGTTTTCTTCTCATTTATTTTGTCATTTTAAAGTTACCTAACTCATCTCCTCCTCCTCTTCCTCTTCTTCCTCCTCGTCTTCCTCCTCCTCATCCTCCTCCTCCTCCTCGTCCTTGTCCTCCTTATCCTCGTCCTCTTCCTTGTCCTTCTTGTCTTCTTCTTCCTCCTCCTCCTCCTCTTCCTCCTCCTCCTCCTCTTCCTCCTCCTCGTCCTCCTCCTCCTCCTCGTCCTCCTCGTCCTCCTCCTCCCCCTCGTCCTCCTCCTCCTCCTCCTCCTCGTCCTCCTCCTCGTCCTCCTCAGGTGTGGGACGCAGGCAGCGGCTCTCTGCTCCAGAAGCTTCCGGCGGACCTCCCTGTGCTGGACATCAGCCCGTTCTCGGTGAACGGCGAGCACTTCCTGGCGTCGCTCACTGAGAAGATGCTGAAGCTGTACAGGTGGGAGTGAACGAGCAGGAAACACGGCGCGGAGCGCGCGGCGAGGGCGAGGAGCGCGCGGCGAGGGTGCAGTCTGAGCGAAATTCTGCAAAACCAAATGCTGCTCAACTTTTATCCGTTTAGACGCAAAAAAAACAAAACATTGGTTACTCGAGATCGACGCGAGGAAACATTTTACCGGTTTTTTTTCCAAACCAAACATCCACATCGCTGCTCGTCTGACCTTTGACCCGCACAGAAGGCTGAACGAAGAGTCAGGCGTGTGATAACTGAGGAAAGTGAGAAATACAACGAACGAAGATTGTGTTTACGCGAAGGTCCGATTGTAAAATCCCGTCGCGTTCAGGTCGTCTGAGCTGAGACTTTAGCGGAGGATAACGGCGCCAGTCGTGCTCTTAAAGGACCAAAGTACCACGGTGCTGTAGCTCTTCAACTACAAATCATGCAAACTTTACATTTTATCAACATTTTCAGGCTGTTCACATTTTTTTCTGTATTTATTATTTTTTTTTACATTTTTGTTGAAACTGAAACGAATCAGTTTGATTTTTTTCAAAAACACGGGAAGAAGGCAGAGAGCAACATGAAAAGAAATGAGTGAAAATTACAAGGAAATTAGTCAAAAATGACAAAAATTAACCAAAATTAGCAAAAAAAATAGTTTAAACAAACAAGGAAATTACCTGGAAAAAGTGTTTTAAAAATATATAAAATTATAACAAAAATTAGCAAAAAAAATAGTTTAAACAAACAAGGAAATTACTTGGAAAAAGTGTTTTAAAAATATATAAAATTATAACAAATTACAATAACTGTCACATAATTTAAATATGCAATTTTGATTATTATATAGTTTCCCATTGCTTTTTCCTTCTCCCCTACATATTTTCCCTCTTTTTAATTTGTTTTTTTTTTTCAAAATCTACAATTTCTTGCAATTTCTGGAATATTTCTTTTTGAAAAAATGAAAAAACTGATTTTTCAAGTTGAAAAACTGTGAAATGCACCTAAAAAAAGCAGCACAAGAAAAGTGATGTCACTCCAGATTTCAAAGGGTTAATATGAAAATCAGTTAGCAGAGTCCGGGTCGTCACTTTCAATATCAATTAACGACGGCTGCAATTAACCATTAGTTTCGTTTTCCTGCGAATTATTTTCGCAGGAAAACGAAAAAAAAACCAACGTAAATTTAATTATTATTTGACCTTTAAAATGTTAGAAAATGGTGAGAAATCCGGTTTCTCAGAGTCCGTGGTGATGTCTTCAAATGTCCTCTCTTCTCTAAAACTCTAAAATATTCTGTGTGATATGATTTAAAAACCAAAAAGCATCAAATCTCCACATTTAAGAGACTAAAAACACATTTTTCTGTTGCCATTTTTGTGTGAAAATTACTCTAAACTTGACATTTTCAAGCTGCAACATCTTCACAATAAAGGAAATATAATTACATTTTAAGTAACATAACGCTCAGATATAAAGTAAATATTTGTTAACCCTTTTAAACCTGAACTGATGTCAATTTTCTTGTGCTGCATTCAAAACTATTTAAACCTTTGAACCTTGTTTTTCCCAAAAACATGCAGAAAAAGGCAATGAGCAACTTGGCAAGAAATGATTTAATTTAGAAAATCACTTTAAAATTTGTCCACAGAGCTGTGTTTGTGATCATCATAGTTATTACAAATATTTTTGCTGAATTATTATATTTTTAAAGTAGATTTGTTTAGGTCATTTTCTTGTTTTTTTCTTTTTCTTAACTTCTTTTTTCCCCCATTTTTGTTTTTTGTGTTCAGTACTTACTTGAAATTTTTACTAATTGCAAATTTCTGGCTCATTTCTTCTGCAGTTGCTCATTAACTTCTTCCTGTGTTTTTTAAAAATAAATCAAGTCAATTTTCAAAGTTTCAGAGGTTTACGATTAAAAATGACATTCACTGAAAGTTTTCAAGGTAATTGATTTCCCAGATTTTAAAGGAAAATCAACATGTCAGATTTCACTCTGCAGCGTCTGTTTGGGCTCTCATTAATTTGGTAATTTTCAGGAGGCGACATACAGAACGGCTGCAGCACGTTTGCTTTAGAGGACGAGTGAATTCTAGTAAAAGAGACGAATCGTGCAAAACCACGGGCATTATTCTCTTAACCCTTTGACACCCGAGCAGCTAAACAAGAAATGGCCCAAAAAATAGCAAGAAATAAGTTAAGAATTGTAAGAAATTTACTTGAAAAAAAATTCTAAAAAAACAAAACAAAATAAAATCAGCTAATTTCAGATCATTTTTCGTTACTTTTTTTGACATTTCTTGCCAAGTTGTTTTTGAAAGAGATCAAACCAGTTTTTTCTGTTTTTTAGAAGTTAAAATGCTTGTTAAAGGCGTCTGAACGCGGCACAAGAAAGCTGGTGTCCATTGAGGTGTTAAAGGGTTAAAGAGTGACAGATTAAAGGACCATTACGGCTGGTTTTAGTGCAGCTGGTGCGTGTCGCAGTTCGATCTCCCTTCTTCTCTGCAGCCGGTTCATCAGACTTAAATCACTGCGATCGATGAAGGATTTTATCGACCAGGACGCTTAACAACTTATTATTTTATTTTTATTTTCACAATGTTCACATTTGCCCCAAAGTCTTTTTTTTGCAGCAACGTAACTGAAATTTGGCAACCCGAACACAAAATCTTAAGAAAATGAACTCGTGACTTTGACACACAGAGAAAATAAACTCAGCGGCCACTTTAAGCAGATTTTACACACTGAAATGTTAAAGAGCTGACGCCTCGATTCAGAAAATGCTCAGCAGAAATGTTAAATGTTCATGATTTGTCGTTAAAAAAATTTCGGGTCCGTAAGGAGCCTCACGCCGGCTCAAGGTGTCGGACGACAGAAGGTGCCTCCGAGTTCCCTCCGTGTTTTTGCCTCCTCATTTTCAACATTGTATTTGATTTGATTTTATTTTATCTTCAGCGTCGTCTGATTCTTCTTTCCTTCCTCCCTGAACACAAACATTAAGTGCCAAAAGACTCTGCTCTTGTTGTAAATTTTACTTCCCTTTTCTTTGTAAAGGAAGTTGTATATATGTATATTTGCTACCAGCTGTTTGTGTACGACTTCAAAGTTAATAAAAATTGCGTTATTTTTAATTAAATGTCATCAGTGTGGACTGTTTGATGTAATTACATTACATTACACCAATACCTGAAGAGGTTAACCCTTTGAAACACTTTGAACAAAACTGGTTCAGTTTCTTTTAAAAATACGTAAAAAGGGTAATGATCAAATTAGTGAGAAATTACACAAATATTAGTTAAAAGTTAGCCAAAAA
>NW_024647875.1:0-259 GCF_008729295.1 Plectropomus leopardus
ATGTACCAGCCAACTTGGGACCACCGTCGCTTTATTCTATATGTGTGACCCTTTTTTCTGTAATGTTGATCAACAAAGAAAATGCATTCTTATGCATATAAATTGAAAGCACGCACATACATTGTAAAAGGGATCCTGTGCTTGTAATAACTCTTAATGGGAATTTCCAGTAAAAGTCTGATAATAAATCTATTTTTATGATTAATCAGCACATACTGTTGCTGACCTTTATATCGTTTTGGTCCTTTCTGGGAAACCC
>NW_024647876.1:0-259 GCF_008729295.1 Plectropomus leopardus
AAATGTACAGTTTATTAGGCCCTGCCTCTTGTTTTACTTATACCCTGGTGGGTGGTGAGCAACACTGAACAAGTCAATAAAAGGAGTTTACATCAGGTCAGAAAAAGAGTAAATAGGAAGAAAGTCATGTCTGCAACTTCAGATATCTATTTGTTCTGGCTTGTGTATTTTATTTTGTTATATCCCTACCTTTCTTCCGCTATGCCTTCTCGTCTTTATTCCACTTATTCCTGCCAGTTACAGGGAGTGTTTCATCTTA
>NW_024647877.1:0-361 GCF_008729295.1 Plectropomus leopardus
ATGATGTAACTGTGCAAGGTAAAAGTAACAGAATGTTATTATGTAAGGGTAGCAGGTTAAAGTTCTAGAATGTTATGATGTAACTGTGCAAGGTAAAAGTAACAGAATGTTATTATGTAAGAGTAGCAGGTTAAAGTTCTAGAATGTTATGATGTAACGAGAATGTTACAGCTGTAGAATGTCTCTGTTACTGTAGAATGTTACAGTTGTAGAATGTTGATGTAACTGTAGAATGTTATAGTTCTAGACTGTTCATGTGACTGTAGAATATTACAGTTTTAGAATGTTGGAATGTAACTGTAGAATGTAAAAGTAATAGAATGTTATAATGTCAGTGTAGAATGTTACAGTTCTAGAATGT
>NW_024647878.1:0-257 GCF_008729295.1 Plectropomus leopardus
AGTGTCAGTTTTCCTATGCATCAACTTTTTGCTGCTCACAACCTTTTCTATGAAGAAAATGTTCTACACAACCACCCGCTACATCTTATTTGCTACTACATTACTGTCTGATTGTCTGATCTTGATTCTATCAAATATCTTGACCATCTTTGACACTTTTCAGTGGACCATGCAAATATTGTTATGTCTCATTTTCTGCATTTTGTTATTTGTGTACACTGTCGTCACACCACTTACTCTGACAGCAATGACCCTGG
>NW_024647879.1:0-485 GCF_008729295.1 Plectropomus leopardus
TGCCATAACATTGTATGTTTTCAGAAATCATGACAAAAAACTTGAGTACAATATGTCATCCAAAATCATAAAAGAATCATATTAAAATATGTCGACTAAAAATCATAAAAAAGTCATAGTACTGTTTTTGTTGTTTGAAAAAAGGTTAAAAAAGTGATCGCTCCAAAAGCTGAAAAAAGTCATAGAAGAGCATGTTGAAATCGTTTATATAATAGCCTTTTAAAAAACTCTCCAAAATGTCAATATCTGGAGCGTTTTAAACCAAAGCATAATATGATGAAAAAAGACATACTAAAGCACAGGTGAAAATGGTCAAAAACTTGATCTCTCCAAATACCCAAAAAAGGCGTAGAACTGCATGTTGAGGCCGTTTATAGTATAGCCTGTTGAAAACACTGTTCAAAAAGTCAATATTTTCAGAGATTTAGACCAAAGTATAGTTTGCTGAAATAACATTCTATAGCACAGGGAAAAAAGTGATGGCT
>NW_024647880.1:0-393 GCF_008729295.1 Plectropomus leopardus
AAGTATGAAGCGGGAGGCTGGGAGAAAGGGCCCCCATTCCCAGACGCAGCACTCTGGCTGACGGTTCCCAAGACACCGAATCTCAGACTTCCCTGCCCTCAGCGTTAGCTCACCTTGGCAAGCGCTTACTGCCTCTCAGAATGGAACCGAGGGCCCGTGACTGCACAAAAGCGCAAAAGCTAATCATCCGTATTGTGGCAGAGCGTTCCCAGGACAGTTATTCTGTCGTTCAAAAGGAAAGCACACGCGATACATTCATTGCGACCCGTTTGAAAGGGCCACAGCCGCGCTCGGCTGCCCTTGACGGAATACGGGAAACGGTTCGCGGGCTTGGCGTGCGATTGGAAGTGTAAGGGCCAACGAATCGCAACGGACCTCCACTGTCCCCTCAGA
>NW_024647881.1:0-396 GCF_008729295.1 Plectropomus leopardus
CTGTTTACAGAATGAACACCAGGGGGCATAGAACTACACAGGAGAGAACAGGGGAGAACGGGGAGAACAGGTGAAAACAGGGGAGAACAGGGGAGAAAAGGTGGGAACAGGTGAAAACAGGGGAGAACAGGTGAAAACAGGAGAGAACAGGTAAAAACAGGAGAGAACAGGTGAAAACAGGGGAGAACAGGGGAGAACAGGTGGGAACAGGTGTAAACAGGAGAGAACAGGGGAGAACAGGTGGGAACAGGTGAAAACAGGGGAGAACAGGGGAGAACAGGTGGGAAGAGGTGAAAACAGGGGAGAACAGGGGAGAACAGGTGGGAACAGGTGAAAACAGGAGAGAACCGGAGAGAACAGGGGAGAACAGGTGGGAACAGGTGAAAACAGGGGAGA
>NW_024647882.1:0-778 GCF_008729295.1 Plectropomus leopardus
TGTCATGTCTGTTACTAATGCTGACTCCTCTCCTCTGAGTTTCGTACACCTTAAGCAGTGTCCTGTCATGTCTGGGCACCAAAGCATTTGCAAGCTACTAAGTTAAGCTACCATTTGTCTGAAAGTATTGATAGCACTTTCTCACCTCTCCAAACATTATTTTTAAGTTTCAGCTTTGCAATAATACTCCCCCCGAAACCCAAAGACTTCAGTTACCTGGTTGTTGATCGGCAGATTGTTAGTGTACATCGTTTATGGTCTGAACTATGACGGTAGCTGATTGTCTTCAAATCTCCAACATTCATTCTTGATTAATGAAATTATTCTTGGCAAATGCTTTCACACATCTTACGATGATTCAAGAATTTCACGTCTAGCGGTACAATACAAATACCCCTGGTACACCATCTTCATCATAGCCCCAATACAGAGAGAAAACCCACAAAATAGAACTGAAGTTCTATTCCTAGCTGGAACAGGCCTGCTTTGTACATTTGAATGTTTTCCAAAGTAAATGCTTCAGAGCTCACGTGAGAGTTTCAAGAGACTAACAAAGACGTAGGAGCTGGGACACACAAATTATCTCACAATGAACGGACAAGTCAACTGGCAAGGTTCAATTATGAGGCTTTTATTGGTAAATGGATTATATATTTATACAGCAATTTTTTAAACTCATTGAGTATTTAAAGTTCTTTAATATCATATATCACATTTCAAACACCAGTAATCAAGGCTACTATACAAGATACCATCTGCTACTCAAGTAAGCATTCAC
>NW_024647883.1:0-210 GCF_008729295.1 Plectropomus leopardus
ACGGAGATCCGGGAAGCACGAATTCTCTCTTGGAAACTGACCGCATCGAGCCGGTGCGTAACGAAACCGAAACGGCAAAGACTCGGCCGCCCCGGCCCCTCTGCCAGACAGAGACGGGGCGGCCCCAGATCACCCACCCCCGCGCGTGCGCGTGCGCTGCGGAGAGGCTCCCCGCCCCACCCCGCTCGCCTCGCCAGAGGGCTACCTAGT
>NW_024647884.1:0-219 GCF_008729295.1 Plectropomus leopardus
AAGGATCATTACCGGTGAGAGCGAGCGCTCCCCGCTCCCGGGGAGTCGCGACGCGTGACGGAACAACCTTCCGAGCTTAGGGGCTCTGGCCCCTTAGCGCCGGCCCCCCTCCGCGGCGCCCCGAGCTCGGGGCGTCGCTGTGGGTGGCCCCCACCCCTACTCCTAGCCTGGGATTCCGCCCCGTTCGGACGCATCTGACCACGTCCGTCGCACCGGGGC
>NW_024647886.1:0-507 GCF_008729295.1 Plectropomus leopardus
AAAAACTAATTTGGCTTAAAACGCTCAAAATATTGACCTTTTGGACCGTTTTTTCACCATGCTATATTATAAATGGAGTCAACATGCTGTATTATGAGTTTTGTAACATTTGGAGACGTCACTTTTTTGACCATTTTTCCCTGAGCTATAGCCTTGCTTTTTTTTCGCCAAAAACTACTTTGTCTTAAAACGCTCAAAATATTGAGTTTTTGGACGTTTTTTTCACCAGGCTATACTATAAATGGATTCAGCATACTGTACTATGAGTTTTGTAACATTTGGAGTTGTCACTTTTTAACCATTTTTCCCTGAGCTATAGTCTTGCTTTTTTTTCTCGCCAAAAACTACTTTGACATAAAACGCTCAAAATATTGACTTTTTGGACGTTTTTTTCACCAGGCTTTACTATAAATGGACTCAACATACTGTATTCTGACTATAGCTCAGGCAAAAATGGTCAAAAAAGTGACGTCTTCAAATGTTACAAAACTCATAATACAGTATGTT
>NW_024647887.1:0-234 GCF_008729295.1 Plectropomus leopardus
ATTTAAACGTGTCCAGTGCCTTGCGGCCAAACTACGCGGCAGGAGTCCGCCCTGGTCTGAGGTCCCAAAGCTGAAGCTGATTTCATTCCTGTAGTTTACTTTTAAAAGTTTTGAATTTCCACTGTGAATCGGCGTACGCTGACCCATTGATTTTGTTGGTGGTCATTCTGTGGCCTACTCGTCACATTGTTTTTTTTTTTTGTTGTTTTTTTTATCTGTTCTGTGTCCACTGGG
>NW_024647888.1:0-371 GCF_008729295.1 Plectropomus leopardus
TACGGCCCTGGCGGAGCGCCGAGAAGACGATCAAACTTGACTATCTGGAGGAAGTAAAAGTCGTAACAAGGTTTCCGTAGGTGAACCTGCGGAAGGATCATTACCGGTGTGAGCGAGCGCTCCCCGCTCCCGGGGAGTCTCGACGCGTGACGGAACAACCTTCCGAGCTTAGGGGCTCTGGCCCCTTAGCGCCGGCCCCCCTCCGCGGCGCCCCGAGCTCGGGGCGTCGCGGTGGGTGGCCCCCACCCCTCCTCCTAGCCTGGGATTCCGCCCCGTTCGGACGCATCTGACCACGTCCGTGGCACCGGGGCTTTCCCGCAAACCGAAAACCTCTTAAAGCGCGTCGTGCGTCGCGCGCCTCCGGCTACCCA
>NW_024647889.1:0-379 GCF_008729295.1 Plectropomus leopardus
ATATGGGTACGGCCTGGCGCGAGATTTACACCTTCTCCCCCGGATTTACAAGGGCCAGCGAGAGCTCACCGGACGCCGCCGGAACCGCGACGCTTTCCAGGGCACGGGCCCCTCTCTCGGGGCGAACCCATTCCAGGGCGCCCTGCCCTTCACAAAGAAAAGAGAACTCTCCCCGGGGCACCCGCCAGCTTCTCCGGGATCGTTTGCGTTACCGCACTGGACGCCCCGCGGCGCCTATCTCCGCCACTCCAGACTCGGGGATCTGAACCCGACTCCCTTTCGATCGGCCGGGGGCGACGTAGGCCATCGCCCCACCCTTCCGAACGGCGTTCGCCCATCTCTTAGGACCGACTGACCCATGTTCAACTGCTGTTCACAT
>NW_024647890.1:0-811 GCF_008729295.1 Plectropomus leopardus
GAAAATCAGATATTAGTCGTCCATGCTTGGTTAATAAGTGCTGAAAGCGACCTATGGTCACGTTGTACAGTTTAAACAAGTTGTTCCAAAACGTGTCATAGGTTTCCGCCCGGTTTAGAAACCGGGGACCTTTCGTGCAGGAGCCGGATATAGTGATCACTAACTTTACTAACTTTTCCCATTCATTGTCTATGGTAGCTATTATCACTACAGATGCAATATATTTTTGGCCAAAAGTGGAATTGTGGTGGCGCTGTTTCCCCCACTTTTTTAAGGAGATGAGTTTATCTTGTCCTTTGAGTGACAGATGACTGGAGCAGCAGTGATTTCAGTGGGGATTTTCCATTTGACAGTGTTTTTTTTCCGACTGCGGTGTCAAACGTAAAGTCAAACTTTGGTCAAACATATATTTCCACTGGCACATATACATCAATTTCGATGTATATGTGCGTAAACTGTATACTATTGATAAAAATAGGCTCAACTTTTATTGTTTAACTCTGGGTTTTTTTGCCAGGCAATACGAAAGGAACGTTAGCTATTGTTTGTAATGTTAATTCGGGCTATATATCGTATGTATCGTCACGTGTCACTGTGGAAGAGCTGACAATCGAGTTCTCAATTTCTCTCTTGCTCAGACTGATACGTATATAATCGTGCTTTTTTTTCGACCCATTTATCCTGTTTTCTGAAGTTAGGCCTGCTGTAAGAATGGAGCCTTTTGTCCCTTCGTATTTTTTTTAAGATGATTTTGTCTTGTGGGCAAGTTCATTCATTTTTAGTAGGTGAATATTATAACATATGTCATTTT
>NW_024647891.1:0-211 GCF_008729295.1 Plectropomus leopardus
GGCCAAACTACGCGGCAGGAGCCTGCCCTGGTCTGAGGTCCCAAAGCTGAAGCTGATTTCATTCCTGTAGTTTACTTTTAAAAGTTTTGAATTTCCCACTGTGAATCGGCGTACGCTGACCCATTGATTTTGTTGGTGGTCATTCTGCGGCCTACTCGTCACATTGTTTTTTTTTTGTTGTTGTTTTTTTTATCTGTTCTGTGTCCACTGG
>NW_024647892.1:0-392 GCF_008729295.1 Plectropomus leopardus
CTATGTTGTAAATGGAATGTCCCATCAGTGATGATGATAAATGCAGTCAGTTGTAATTCTACAGTGTGTGCTGTATTGACAGAGAATTTCCTTCTTGCACAGCCTTCAATGCTACACAGTGCCTACATTTGCACGGATGCATGCATCTGAGCTCATGGCGCTCAACCCCCAAATATTCCCAAACCTGCCCCTGGAGGTGGCCGTCTCCAGCATGGCTTTGCTTACAAAAAGTAAAGGCGTCCGAAATGTATTACTTCAATGTTCAATTAGAACACAGGAAAAAATGACAGAAATATAATAACACTAATGCACTTGTAGCAGTATGGCTGTAGCTGTGCGGTGCCTCTTAAGACCTAGCGTACACATGCGTGGACATCACATTTTAGGTGATA
>NW_024647893.1:0-529 GCF_008729295.1 Plectropomus leopardus
TGAATGGCCTCTTATGTGAGCTCAGATTTGTGGCCCATTGACAGTGGGCCATCTGGAAATGACTGTTACAGTGCTCTTGCTCGTTGCCACTTTTCCAGCTGATTCAGCAATGTTGTTTAGCCATCTGACATGGATGAGTTGAGGTGATGCAGCATGTTTGAAAAGGAAACTAACCTCCCCGTCGGGGAATTGAACCCCGGTCTCCCGCGTGACAGGCGGGGATACTGACCACTATACTAACGAGGAGATGTTTGTGAGAGATAGCCCTCTAAGCAATGCCGGTGGGTTCCATTCCCAGTTAGTGTACCTTCACTGAAACTGCAGTGTCAGGTTTGTTATGTAGCAACTAACAAAACTAAATTTCCATGCAGTTCCTGTGTCTGAGCTGGGCAAGCTGACATCCTCAAGCACTTTTCCTGTCTGCTGGTACAGGTACTCAACCCCGATGAGCTCCCCTGTCACACTGCAGAGGCAGAAAGTAAGACTCAGTAAATTCTCCTTTGCTCACAGTTACCATGTTGAAATAAAG
>NW_024647894.1:0-238 GCF_008729295.1 Plectropomus leopardus
CATTACCGGTGAGAGCGAGCGCTCCCCGCTCCCGGGGAGTCTCGACGTGTGACGGAACAACCTTCCGAGCTTAGGGGCTCTGGCCCCTTAGCGCCGGCCCCCCTCCGCGGCGCCCCGGGCCCGGGGCGTCGCGGTGGGTGGCCCCCACCCCTACTCCTAGCCTGGGATTCCGCCCCGTTCGGACGCATCTGACCACGTCCGTCGCACCGGGGCTTTCCCGCAAACCGAAAACCTCTTA
>NW_024647895.1:0-401 GCF_008729295.1 Plectropomus leopardus
GGGCCTCTCAGTGACATGGACCTGAGCATCTCAGTTTCACTTTCAGTTAAAGGATCCTCTCTCTCTATTGCTCTGGTGGGGTCTACAGGGATAGGCTGCAGATTTCTTATGTACATACTTTGTCTCACCTGTATCTCATCCTCCAGAGAGTGGATCTCCGTTCCAATGTAGCTGAAGCTGTCGTTTTCTTCACGTCCAACTTGAAAAAATGCTTTCAAGTGAGGGATGACTGTTGAGGAGAATTTATTTGTACCAGCCCAAATGAAATCATCAACGTGACAGGCAAGGACCCCCATCACACTGCAGGACTCATCCAGCCAGTAGAACACTGCTGGATGAACTTTTCACACAGTGGCTCCCAACTTCTGCATCGTGTCTTTTACTCTGTTGTAGCAACACAG
>NW_024647896.1:0-2575 GCF_008729295.1 Plectropomus leopardus
GACATGTCATTTTTTGACAGTTTTGCCTTACTATAGCCTTGCCTTTTTGCTCATTTTTCCAACATGCTTCATTATTGTGTTGTTGGCACTTTTTGCAACATTCTATGCTATGGTGTGTCTTGGTATGCCATTTTATCCTTTTTTGAGGTCTTTTCTGTCATAGTTTGTATACACTGTGTCTGTGTGAGGTGGACCCAAAAGGAGACAAAGACAGGTTGGAGGTGCACAAACAAAGGGCTTTAATGAAGATGACGAGGAGTTAGATGAGGAATGGCGGTCAGGGAATGGGAACTGGGAATCTTTAAGATGCTAGGCGAAGGGGGATGGTGAGGTTGGTGAAGCAGAGGGTGTTGAGGATTCGAGGAAGGGGTGGACACGAGTGGCTGGGCATGAAGGCGAGGGCTGTGCGGCGAGGCACTGGAGTTCGGAGGTGGTAAGCACTGGAAGCAGGAAGGAACAAAAAACACAAAGAGCATGAGAAGTAGAGACAACCAGAATCACAAAAATTTACAGGAGTGAATCTCATGAGAGAGACGGTCAATCTACCATGGTAGCAGTGGAAACAATCTGATGCCGAAGTCGGGTGAGGCTGAAGCCTAAATGCAGAGTGGCAGGTGCGTGCTGACGAAATGCAGATGAGGACGTGTGCTCTGAGCTCCAGGACACTGGAAACCACACCCAGTCCCTGCAATACAGAAGACACAGAACACAAAACACCAAGCATACACACAACACAGCCACACAATCACTCCAAAAAACAACTACCAACACAGTTTCAGCTGGTTTTGGGACATGTCATGGTTTGACTTTTTTTTCAACATGAATTTTTATGATTGTTTTTGGCCCTTTTAGCAAAATTCTATTTTATGGCGTGCCTTGGCATGTTATTTTATGCTGTTTTGAGGTGTTTGCAGCTGTTTTTGGGACATGTCATTTTTGACATTTTTGCCTTACTATAGCCTTGCCTTTTCGGTCATTTTTTTGACATGCATAATTTTGGTGTTTTTGGCCGTTTTTTGCATTAAAATGTGCTATGGGGTGTCTGAGTACACTATTTTATGCTGTTTTGAGGTGTTTTCAGCTGTTTTTGGGACATGTGACTATTTTACTTTTTTGCCGTATTATCGCCTTGCCTTTTTGGTCATTTTTTTGACATGCATAATCTAGGTGTTTTTGGCCGTTTTTTTGCATCAAACTTTGTTATGGCATTTGTCTGCAAGCTATTTCATGCTGTTTTGGGGTGTGTTTTCAGTTGTTTTTGGGACATGTCATGTTTTGACATTTTTGCCTTATACTATAGCCTTGCCTTTTTGGTCATTTTTTTGACATGCAGAATTTTGCAGTTTTTGGCCGTTTTTACATCAAACTATGTTATGGCTTTTGTCTACAGGCTATTTCATGCTGTTTTGAGGTGTTTTCAGCTGTCTTTGGGACATGTCATTTTTTGACATTTTTGCCTTACTATAGCCTTTCCTTTTCGGTCATTTTTTTGACATGCTATAATTTTGGTGTTTTTGGCCGTTTTTGCATTAAAATATGCTATGGGGTGTCTGAGTACACTATTTTAAGCTGTTTTGAGGTGTTTTCAGTGTTTTTGGGACATGTCATTTTTTGACATTTTTGCCTTACTATAGCCTTGCCTTTTTGCTCATTTTTTCAACATGCTATATCATGGTGTATTTGGCTATTGTTGCAACAAAATTATGCTATGGCGTGCCTTTGCAAGCTATTTCATGCTGTTTTGGGGTGTTTTCAGTTGTTTTTTTTGGGACATGTCATTTTTTGACATTTTTGCCTTACTATAGCCTTGCCTTTTAGGTCATTTTTTTGACATGCATAATTTTGGTGTTTTTGGCCGTTTTTGCATCAAACTTTGTTATGGCATTTGTCTGCAAGCTATTTCATGCTGTTTTGGGGTGTTTCAGTTGTTTTTGGGACATGTCATTTTTTGACATTTTTGCCTTACTATAGCCTTGCCTTTTCGGTCATTTTTTTGACATGCATAATTTTGTTGTTTTTGGCCGTTTTTGCATCACAGTATGCCATTAGCGTGCATTGCATGTCACTTTATGCTGTTTTGTGGTGTTTTCAGCTGTTTTTGGGACATGTCATTTTTTGACATTTTTGCCTTACTATAGCCTTGCCTTTTTGCTCATTTTTTCAACATGCTATATCATGGTGTATTTGGCTATTGTTGCAACAAATTATGCTATGGCGTGCCTTGGCATGCTATTTTATGCTGTTTTGAGGTGTTTTCAGCTGTTTTTGGGACATGTCATTTTTTGACATTTTTGCCTTACTATAGCCTTGCCTTTTTGGTCATTTTTTTGACATGCATAATTTTGCTGTTTTTGGCTGTTTTTACATCAAACTATGTTATGGTGTTTGTCTACAGGCTATTTCATGCTGTTTTGAGGTGTTTTCAGCTATTTTTGGGACATGTCATTTTTTGACATTTTTGCCTTACTATAGCCTTGCCTTTTCGGTCATTTTTTTGACATGCATAATTTTGGTGTTTTTGGCCGTTTTTGCATTAAAATGTGCTATGGGGTGTCTGAGTACACTATTTTATGCT
>NW_024647897.1:0-5145 GCF_008729295.1 Plectropomus leopardus
TGCACTGTCATAATCAATGTTGTTCCAAATCGCTGACATATCCCAGACTGTGATCCACTAAAAATATATATATATATGCTTTGCATGTAGTATATTGAAAATAATTCATTTTTTGTAAAAACTTAGTGGCATCATGACAAAAAAACTGACAACGCTGACAGTGTAATAACACCCAACTTCAAAAGATCCAAACAGTCCCTTTCAGCTTGAACAAGCCTCGTCACATGTAGAAATCTGCAGCCGTAGTAACCTGCGCCGGCCGTTTTTAGTTAAAGTCCAGAACCTGATGTGTGTAGACCTCCTTCTGCTCCTCTTCCTGTTTATCTGTCTTTGCACTCGCCGTCCAGATCCCGTCTGAGGGCGTCCGCCTCATCGCCTGTCCAGTTAGGTTTACTAGAGAGGTTGCAGAGGGAGGAGGACAACGAGGAGGATTTGTTTTGGGAAAAAAAAGACTGATAATTTTCGTCCTCCGTCCTTAGATTTGACTATCTGAGAGCTGCAGAGTTTAAGTGTTCCTGGCAGGACCTCTGCTGATCATTTGTGGTACTACACCAACAGTTTAAATAACTGACATGCTGCTGTTTCTCCTCTCACAGCCCATCAGCAACGCAGATTTTATTGTTCCAGTGGAGATCGATGGTACCGTTCATCAGGTAATGCGCACAAACGATATAAATACATGTAATACAAGTGATTTTTTTTCCCATTAGAAGCAACAGTTGTTTTTTAATCCAGTGTGAAGATCCTGAGGAGACTGGCTGTGATCCAGTTCAAGTAATCCAGGATAGGCTGTGTGTATCCGGGTTGGCCTATTCATGATTACTTGCACTGGGTGGCAGCCGCTGATCCGAGAGAGGAGGAGGAGGAGGGTGACTAAACTGTGAGTGACGATGAGGCGGTCACCAAACTGAAGATTTTTGACATGCAAGGCACGGCGTGCCCCACTGTGTCTGCAGCACTTATCGGCCTGGTTTTGGTGCTTTTCCAAACACACACACACACACACACACACACACACACACACACACACACACACACACACACACACACACACACACACACACAGTGCAGTCTTACTTTCCATAACAAACTCCGCTAACCTGTGTCCCATATACACCCGTCTTACAGAGGAGAACACTTTGCCGGTAACATTAGTCATAGAAAATGAGAACAGGTCAAGGTTTTACTTTTCAAGCAGTAAAAATGTTTTAGCATGACGTGTCTGAGTTAATCTGATTTACTTGAGACGGCACATCCTGTGATGCACAAGCGCGGTACATTGTGCTGCTTTACATCATATTGTTGTAATACTGCTAAACATTACAAAGTAAAGTTATTGTAAACTGGCTCTTCTAGTTGTTGATGTGTCCGACACTCATGTTTAACCATGTATGCTGTTTTTCTCTGGCCTAAACCCTGTGGTGTGTCTTGCAGGTGTATGTGCTGAAACGACCCCATGTGGACGAGTTTCTTCAAAAGATGGGGGAGCTTTTTGAATGTGTGCTCTTTACAGCCAGCCTTGCCAAGGTTTGTTCACACCTGGATGTGTTTTCTGTGCGTTTGTGACCACAGAACAACGTTTTCTTTTTCCTTGTTCTGGTATTTATTTGTCATCTGCTCCTGCTGTCTGAATTTTCACACTTCCTCTGCTTCACTTTCCGTCTGCGTCTTTTGCGTCTTAGACAATAATGCATGGGTAAGTTTAATGAATGAGATGGAGAATAAACCATTTTAGGGGCCTAATGTTCCAGTAGTGTCTAATGCTCCCCGTGCTGCGTTGAAAGCTAGGTGTCAGTGGTGCTTGTTGTGTCATAGAGTAGTATTTCCTGAGGCATCTTCCCTGTTGGGTAAACACAGCTGTAACCGGCTTTACTTCCTTTTGGAATAATCACGTAGCCTTTGCAAGTTTCTCTGTTTGGACTCTAGTTGAAGCGTATCACCACACAGATTTGCATCACAAAGTGTTTTCACAATATGCTTAAACATTTGATATTATGTGCTTTTTTTTAGTTGTACAGCAGTAAAATTGAGTGTAATATTAGTTTTTTTTCTCCAGTGTAACATGTTGTTGTGTGTTTGTTTGGATTGGGCAGTATGCAGACCCTGTGGCAGACCTGCTGGACCAGTGGGGCGTGTTTCGAGCGCGGCTTTTTAGAGAATCCTGCGTTTTTCACAGAGGGAACTACGTCAAAGACCTCAGCCGGCTGGGACGAGAGCTCAGCAACGTCATCATTGTTGACAATTCACCCGCCTCTTACATTTTCCACCCTGAAAATGCTGTGAGTTCCTGAAGAAGTAATTTATTTGTGACTGTTAAAAGCTACTTTCATACTCTCACTCATTCATACTCTGAATTCACCACCAAGGAGTCCAAGACTCTCATTGTTTACTCACCTGATACAGTCCATTGTCTTAGATACATTTTTATGTAGTAATAATGAAAATTTGTATAGCACCTTTCAGGCAAAAAATGCAGCCCAGTGTCCTTTACAACAAAGAAATTACATGCACCAAATGCTTCACATAAAAAGACATAAAGACACAATAAAACCTGCAAGTAAAAATAAGATAAGGTCAGAACAGAATGCATCTTCACATGGATAAAACCCACGTGATAATACAAATAAAAGTTAGATAAAAACAAGATTAAAAATAGAATACACAGATGGAAGTAAAACCTATAGAGATAATATGAATAGAAATAAAGCTAACAATAGTGTGTAAAATGAAGGAAATTACAACATTTTAAAGAGTATTGACGTTTTTGTAACATGACTTCAGGACGCTAAACAAAAATGCACCCTGTTTGGAGAAGAGGCAGGAGTGCAGTGTACTGCTGTAGAAGGGGGCAGCAGCAAAAGGTATTTTGGCCAGCAAAAACAACATCAGTTAAAAGTGTAGGCTATATTTGGAGTATTTTCACCAGTTAACCATGTGAGTGAAATACTCACACTGTTGAGCCCTGAAACAGCAGCTCCGGTGCTCTCTGAGGTAAAATTACAGTTTTTGTCAAAGCAGTCTGGTAGCTTTGAAGAGAGCAAAAAAACGGCTTCAGTTAGCCGTCAGAAAGGGCTGTCTGACGGCAAGATGAAGCGATGACAATATTCTAAATATAGCATACACTTAAACTGATAGCCTCATCCGCAGCAGCACATTGCTAAGCTTCCAGACTGGAGCCGTGCCGACTGACTGACCGACTGGATAAAAACCTCATGTAACCCCACTTTAAAAAATCTGAACTCTTATCTTAAATATTTAACCTTTGAACACCTGGATTAACATCAGTTTTCTTGAACTGTATTGCGATGAGAAAATTGGTTTAATTTCTTTGAAAAAAAATGGAATAAAACATAATGAGCAACTTGGCAAAAAAAAGTCGTGCAAACTGCAAAAAAATAGTGAAAGAGGAAAGGAATTTATCAGAATTTATGTTGGAGGGAATATTAGATATTATCAAAAAACGAGAGAAAAATGTCCAGAAAGCTATACTCATAATGCTCTTAATTGTATATTTAAATTATGTTACAAAAAAATTAAAAACGTGGCAAGAAATGTCTTGCAAACAAGTTTAGTAAAAGGAGAAAGAAAATTATTTAAAAAATAAGTTGGTGGGAAAATATCAAAAAATGCAGGAAAAATGTCCAGAAAACTGTATTTTTTATTTCGTAATTATGCATTTAAAATTGTTACAGAAAAAAAAGAAAAAAACATATTTTTTATTGCTCTTTCTTTGGAGTCTTTCTTTTTTTTTTTGTTATTTTGTTTTTTTACTTTCCGGTTTTTTTACTTGTTTGTTTGTTTGTTTTTTGGGGGGGGAGGTGTTTTTTTTTTTTTTACTAATTTCTTGATCATTTTTGGGCCATTTCATATGAAGTTGCTCGTCATTGTTTTTTTTTTTTGTTTTTTTTAACGAAATCCAATAATCCAACAAATCAATTGGATTTATTAAGTTACTTAAAAATTAGTTTAATTTTTTTGTTTGTTTGTTTTTAATGTTGTTTGAAGTTCTGGTATTCTTATTAATTAAATCTTAGCTGTTGAATAACTTGCGGTGGTTTCCTCGTCTCTGAAGGTCCCTGTCCAATCCTGGTTTGACGACATGAATGACACAGAGCTCCTGGACCTGCTGCCTTTCTTTGAGGGACTCAGCAAAGAAGAGGAGGTTTACGGAGTCCTGCAGAATCTGAGAGGCAGGTAGCAGGACACACCACAGCACCCTCCTCTCTCTGTCCGTCTCTGCTCCTTCCTACAAACACGTCTCTCAGACTCAGGCAGATCCTCCCACACGCGCCCCTCTTGTCTCTGCCCCAAGGGGACGCCTTGGAGTCTCACTGTGGAAACCTTCATGTTTAACCCCGTCTCCGCTCTCATGTCCTGGTGACCGGCTGCCTTCTGAGTGCCATCAGAAAACAAAAAAACAAAAAACAAAAAAACAAACACTACATATCCCAGGAGCACTGTGTTTCACAAAAAAACACACACACCAGAAAGCGTACAGAGCGTCCTGAGCTGATAATACCGGGGACAAAATGCCAAGAGGAATGAACTCTGGTCTTTATTTTCAAACCAACAAAGTTTTACTATTCGGTGAAGTGCTTATTTTAAAACCAAAAAAAAAAGTTTTGTCTGAAATTTCTTTTGTGGGTACCACACAAAAGTCTGAAAAGATTTTGTCCTCGTATTGTTGCTATGCAGGCAGTTTCTGGTGGTAGAAAGGACTGTGATTCTCTTTTCTTACTGAATGAAGTGCCTTGTGTGAATGTTGTTTATATGGGAAGATATTTTGTACATGGCATATTTCCGGAGTACTTCAGTCTTTTCACACACAATATGCTTTAAAGTGGACACGGAAGTATCTTGATATAAAAGTTTTACTTTTTTGAGTATCAAACGCTGGGTAAATGTCTCCATAATATTCTCTTTTTTTTCTCTCCCAGTATGCTTGTGCCATTATTTAGATGTGATTTGTTTCTTTCTGCTTTCATTATACGTAGAAATATTTGTTTTAGGCAAAGGAGTACGTTTGCAATTGTGAACTTTTACGCCCAACCTGCAAGTACAGTAGTTCTTTAATAGTTTGATCTGAAAGCTCAGATGAATTGTGCCATTTATTTTCTGTCTCTCCCCCTTTTATCTCATTTTATT
>NW_024647898.1:0-308 GCF_008729295.1 Plectropomus leopardus
ATGTCTACAGTAAAACTTCTAAAAATGCATTTACAAAGTTTATATTCGAACGACACAGCTGCTGCATGTTCACAGTCTCTTTACTAACACTATTAATTCCATACTGTGAAGTTTTCATTGTAACAAGGGTGAAATGTGCTAAACTATGAGCAGAAAACATGAACCACACCTTCTCTCAGTGAGCAAAGCGCGGACTGAGAGTGGCGCTGCATGGACGTCATAGACACCGCGACTTCTTAAAGAGACAGTGCAGGTATTAACACTACAGCTTAAATGGGCTGCAAAACAGAACTTAATGTACACAGAAC
>NW_024647899.1:0-259 GCF_008729295.1 Plectropomus leopardus
AATAGGTGATCTTAGGTTGTCAAGTAACAATACACTAATGAAGAAACTCGTAACATTGTGTCATGAAATAAAATACTAATTTTTAGTGCTCATATGTAAATCATGAATTGGCTCAGCCCCAAGATAAATCACTGACCTGCTTGTGCAATATAAAACCGCCGGGCATCTTCCCTGCTTTTTTTTTTTTTTTTTGTAATTCTGTATTGCACATACATAATATCTTTATATCCCTTTCATAGCTGCCGTTAATTTTTTTGCT
>NW_024647900.1:0-401 GCF_008729295.1 Plectropomus leopardus
AATGAGGGATAAGAGTTTTGTTTTAATGGTGCATCATAGTTATTGATATGAGCCACATGCAAAAACAAGCATCAGATACGTAGAAAAACTGAGACTCACCATTGAATCACCTCGCCACAGTCCGCAGCGGCCTCAGACAGCTCACCCTCTTCACTGTCAGGAGTCTGTCTTGTGGATGGTCCAGCTATAGCACTGGCATCAGGCAGTGTGTGAGCATCAGATGGCTGCCTGGTCGGTGGTCCAACTGTAGCATTTGTACTGGGCAGTGGTTGAGGAGCTCCAGTCACAATCAGGTGATGACGCTCCAGCTCCTCAGTCAGTCTTTCAATAAGGAAAAACATATTTGAAAATGGTTCATGAAGTGAATGAAACTAAAGTGTGTGAAACTAAACTCAAAAGAA
>NW_024647901.1:0-302 GCF_008729295.1 Plectropomus leopardus
CCATCTGTTCAGTTAGTCTTTGATGAAGCTGTGAGGACTGAGGTTTCCCTTCATCATCTTCACTCTTCACAGGGACAGGAGTGAATGGGAACTTGGTGATATCAGCCTCCTCCAGACCTTGAAGCTGCTCTCCCTCCTGACTGCCCCACAGCTCCTCCTGCTCCTCTTTAATGTGTGGGGGCTCTGGGTCCTCCTGGTCCACCCTGTCGGGGGGAACCTCTTCTTTAACCACCAACAGCTGCAGGAGGTCTGCAGGAAACTCTGAAACACACAAACACACATTGAGACAAATTGTGATTTCA
>NW_024647902.1:0-225 GCF_008729295.1 Plectropomus leopardus
ATCAACTCTGAATTGGAAACTTTTTTTCTTACTCTTGTCAATTAAGTTAGTAGATAGTTTTTTAGACATTCCT
Organism: Plectropomus leopardus; assembly: GCF_008729295.1. NCBI lineage: Eukaryota > Metazoa > Chordata > Actinopteri > Perciformes > Serranidae > Plectropomus > Plectropomus leopardus. Next base: position 74 of record NW_024647902.1, read on the forward strand.
GTCAAAACATAGGAAGAAGGCAATGAGCAAAGAAAGAAGAAATGATCCAAAGATTACCTGAAAATTATGTAAAAACAAAACAAGAAAAGAAAAAACACTGTGCTTAAAAATGAAATACTTTTGTAACATAATTTGAAATATGTAAATATCAA
>NW_024647903.1:0-266 GCF_008729295.1 Plectropomus leopardus
TTATTTTTTCAAACCATCGGACAACATGCCCAGAAACACGAAAAATTCGTCGAAAAGCAGCCCTGCTAACGCTGAAAATGAGGAAGAGCTAAATGCTACATCTGAGACGCCGATGGATGCTAGCTCAGGCTATATGGAACCAGATATTGTCCAAGCCCTGGACAGAATAACTGATAACCTGACTAAGGTGATTGACAACAACATTTCCACTGTCCTGGAAGCCATTAAAGAACAGACTTCCCAGCTGCATGCGGTCGCCACCCGAG
>NW_024647904.1:0-527 GCF_008729295.1 Plectropomus leopardus
GTGGGCAATTGTACATGGATGGCGAAGATGTGGTTTCAGACAGCTCAGGTTCTAATCATAATCGATCAGAGAAAGGAATAATTCATCATTAACCACATCTTATGAGCCATTTTTTCTGTCTACATCTGCAACAGTCCTACATTTCACCATGACTTTGGTTAATTCTTTTGAACTTAATGTCATTTGTGAGATTTTAAGATCATAACTGAATTATGTTTTCTTTTTACATGTCCCTGAGCCTCACCTGTAGGATATACATTTTGCTCTGACATTAGTTCCCTATCTGCTGCACAACAGAAGCATTTCTAGAGTTTCATAAATGAATGGCTAAAATTTAGTTTTACACAGTGGGGATTTTCACCATAGTCAATGAGACAGAGGACAAAATGCATTTGTGGGCAATTGTACATGGATGGCGAAGATGTGGTTTCAGACAGCTCATGATCTAATCATAATTGATCAGAGAGAAGAACAATTCATCATTAACCACATCTTATGAGTCATTTATGTTGTCTACACCTGCAACA
>NW_024647905.1:0-263 GCF_008729295.1 Plectropomus leopardus
CTTCCTGGTCTGGACGGATCACAAAAACCTCGAGTACATCCGCTCCGTCAAAAAGACTGAACTCTCGCCAGGCCCGTTGGGCTCTGTTCTTTACCCGCTTCTCCTTCACCCTCTCCTATCGACCCAGTTTCCGCAATGTCAAGCCCGACGCTCTGTCCCGCCAGTTCCTGGAGGAGGAGGAGGCCACATCCCGTTCTGACAACATTCTCCCTGCTCCCCGTCTCCTGGCTGCCCTCACCTGGGACATTGAAGAACGCATCCTG
>NW_024647906.1:0-280 GCF_008729295.1 Plectropomus leopardus
CTGGACGGATCACAAAAACCTCGAGTACATCCGCTCCGCCAAAAAAACTGAACTCTCGCCAGGCCCGTTGGGCTCTGTTCTTTACCCGCTTCTCCTTCACCCTCTCCTATCGACCCAGTTCCCGCAATGTCAAGCCCGACGCTCTGTCCCGCCAGTTCCTGGGGGAGGAGGGGGCCACATCCCGTCCTGACAACATTCTCCCTGCTCCCCGTCTCCTGGCTGCCCTCACCTGAGACATTGAAGAACGCATCCTGTCAGCATTGGAGGAGCAGCCAGGTCC
>NW_024647907.1:0-330 GCF_008729295.1 Plectropomus leopardus
TAGCGTCACTGGACCAGCAGATGTCGCCATAAATACATAAAAAAAATAATAATAATAAAATAAAGTAATCAAACAGGACACACTGTCTTTGTTATGAAATACTTCAGTTTGTACTTTACGTAGTATAACTGTGACTTAGCTGCATTTCAGTGGTGTGCTCCGGGCCAACACGAAACACACAAAGCTCCAGCGCATTTTAAGCCTGGATTATTTTTAAACTTAAAAATAAATTTTAAAAAAATTCAAATAGCAAGAAATTATTTAAAAAGAGGAAAAAAACTACCTTGAAATCAGCAACAAAAAAGAAAAGTAAAAAACAATAACACACAA
>NW_024647908.1:0-3988 GCF_008729295.1 Plectropomus leopardus
TGATCCATCACACACACACACACACACACACACACACACACACACACACAGGTTTAGCCAGTTGATCTTCATATTATTTCTTTTGGAGGTTTATTTATTTATTTGTTTGTTTATTTGTGGTTGTGGAGGGAAGACAGGGAGGAGATGATGGAGGTGGAGGAGGAGGTGGCGCCCCCTTTGGTGCTGCTTGGTATTGCAGCCAAAAAACCTTTTTTCCTCACAGACTTCCATTAAAACAGACATCTGTCAAACTGTTGACAGGACATGTCCAATTGCAAATTAAATGTCCTGTCCATCTATGTCCACCTGTCTGACTTGCTTGTCTGTGTCCAGCCGGTCTTACCTCACACGGCGGTGTGTTTTGCGTGCGGCGAGGCGGGGAAGGAGGACACAGTGGACTCAGAGGAGGAGAAGTTCAGCCTGTCTCTGATGGAGTGCACCATCTGTAACGAGATCATCCACCCCAGCTGTCTCAAGGTCAGTTAATCACCAATATCAGGTGTCTCAAGGTCCGTTTATCACCAATGTCAGGTGTCTCAAGGTCTGTTTATCACCAATATCAGCTGTCTCAAAGTCAGTTTATCACCAATATCAGCTGTCTCAAGGTCTGTTTATCACCAATATCAGCTGTCTCAAGGTCCGTTTATCACCAATATCAGCTTTCTCAAGGTCAGTTTATCACCAATATCAGCTGTCTCAAGGTCAGTTTATCACCAATATCAGCTGTCTCAAGGTCCATTTAACACCAATATCAGCTGTCTCAAGGTCCATTTATCACCAATGTCAGGTGTCTCAAGGTCCATTTATCACCAATGTCAGGTGTCTCAAGGTCCGTTTATCACCAATGTCAGGTGTCTCAAGGTCAGTTTATCACCAATATCAGCTGTCTCAAAGTCAGTTTATCACCAATATCAACTGTCTCAAGGTCTGTTTATCACCAATATCAGCTGTCTCAAGGTCAGTTTATCACCAATATCAGCTGTCTCAAGGTCAGTTTATCACCAATATCAGCTGTCTCAAGGTCCGTTTATCACCAATATCAGCTGTCTCAAGGTCCATTTATCACCAATATCAGCTGTCTCAAGGTCCGTTTATCACCAATATCAGCTGTCTCAATGTCAGTTTATCACCAATATCAGCTGTCTCTGGTTCCGTTTATCACCAACATCAGCTGTCTCAAGGTCAGTTTATCACCAACATCAGCTGTCTCAAGGTCAGTTTATCACCAATATCAGCTGTCTCAGGTTCCATTGATCACCAATATCAGTTGTTTTTATTGTTTTTATCGTCAATATCAGCTGTTTTAGTCATTTTTATCACCAATATCCGCTGTTTTAATTGTTTTTAATCACTAATATCAGCTGTTTAGTTGTTTTTATCACTAATATCAGCCTACAGTACACTGAGTGTGTTTATGTGTCCTCAGATGGGCAAAGCCGAAGGAATCATCAACGATGAGATCCCAAACTGCTGGGAGTGTCCAAAGTGCCACAAGGAGGGCAAAACCAGTAAGGTAAGAGTCACACCAGAAAGGCTCTGCGCAAAGAAAATGTGATAATATTAATAATAATAATAATGATAATAATAGTGATTATAGACGTTGTTTGTTTAGCACTTTGAAAAACACAGGTCCACGGTGCTTTACAATGAAGTAAAACACATTTAACACACAGAGATTAAACAGACTAAGAGCCATGAAACATGAAAACCTTATAAAACATGATGTATATATATATATATATATATATATATAACTCCAGGCGTATCTGCCCGACTGGTGCATTGAAAACGACGATTTTACACAGTGGTATCAAAGTCTCGCGTCTTCCTCCTGCCGTTGGTGATCAGGTGATCACGTCAGTAACGGTCTGTATTAAATGTTTGCGTCCAGGACCAGGCGGACGGCTCTGGGAAACGCCGGCTGGATAACGGGGAGGTGGGCCGCTGGAAGCTCACAGATGACCCGCCCCCAAAGAAGAAAGCCCCGCCCTCCCTGGAGGAGGGGGGGCGGACGGACGGGGGACACAAGAGGAAGAAGGAGAAGGAGCTGCCTCCGGACAGCGGGCCCAAGAAGAAGGTGCAGTGTTAACCAATCACAGAGCAGATCTGACAGGATGTTCATGTGTCCCGCTCTGACTGACCGTCTGTCTCTACTTCCTGTTTCTCTCTCAGATGAAAGGCGGCCACGAAAAACGCCTCAAAAAGGTATCAAGTCTCTGTTATTATTATTTCAGTGTTTTTTTATTATTTAGTTTACAGTGACCCCAAAAAAGTAAAAAAAAAACACTTTACACTTGAAAAACCAACAATAATTTCAGTTTTTACAGTTTCTGGCTGTGATAAATGGGGCCTTTTTGTTGATTTTATATTTTGTAGAAATTTGTTTTTTCCTTAATTCTTGAATATGTTTTTTTCTTTAAAAAGTTTGGTAAAAAAAAATTTTCATGAGAAAAATTTGCGAGTTTTGTTCAATAAGAAAAGTTTCTTTTTTGAGGGTGATATATATTTTTCTAGAATTTTAGAATTGCCAAAATATTTTTTGTTTTTTTAAAAATCACTAATAATGTTAAAACTGAAAAAAAGCCCCCAAAATTTATAAACAAAAAAAATGTCCAAAATGTTCAAAGAAAAACAAAATTGCCAAAACAAAATTAAAGAAAAAACTAATTCACCAAAAATGTTAATTTGTAGTCCTGCTCTGAATTCATTCTTTTCTCAATCGAATACATTCACAAAGCTGTTGCATAGTAATGAAAAGAACAATAAGGAGTATTGATGGATGCATGAGCTTTAAAATTTGCCTCAAAGTCCTGGAAAAGTCCTGGAAAGTTATTGTTGAAATGTGCTCAGTCACTAAAGAAAAACTATCTGACCTTAAAGAAAAAGTGTGTTTGCAGCTCGCTCCCTCCGGACTTTAGCTCGCTCGTTACTTTCCGCACTGATGTTTCTCTTCTCGTCACCTGAGAGAAACCGAACATCAGAGCGAACTCACTCACTGAGGTCGCCATTTCAACGCGATGAATCAGCTGAAGGACGGTCGGACGGTGCAGGACACAGCGCAGAAACGACGGCGACAGGCGGTCACCGCCTGGTGTGTCAGGGCCGCCACAGACGACCGAGACGGTCTCCGTTTTAAAGTGACGACCTGCTGATCAGCTGACGCTTTCTTTTTCTCCTTCAGAAACCCAAACAGGAGGCCCTGGAGTCCAACGGTCCCACCTCCTCAGCTGCAGGAGGAGCAGGAGGACTGCAGGGCTCCTCCACTTCCTCCTCCTCTTCCTCGCAGCCCGGGGGAGGAGGAGGAGGCGGAGGAGGAGCAGGGGGGACGTCGAGTGCAGACCAGCGCTCCCACCACCGAGAGAAACTGGAGCGCTTCAAGAGGATGTGTCTGCTGGAACGCCGGCCCGAGTCCTCCTCCTCCTCCTCCTCCAGCTCCGAGTCCGACTCCGAGTCTGACTCCGACGACTCCCTGAGGGGGGAGCAGGCCGGAGGAGGCTCCTCGCCTTCGTCCTCCTCCCCTGCCCCGCCTCCTCCCGTGGTCTACGGCAACAGCAGCGGTGGGCGTGCGGAGCGAGAGAGGAGTCGCAGCGAGCGGGAGAGAGAGCGGGAGAGGGAGCGCCGCCTGGCGGAGCTGGGCTTCAGCGCCAGTGAGGAGTCGGAGGGGGAGGCGGGGAGGGGGGAAGAGGAGGTGCGGGAGGAGGAGCAGGGAGGGGGGGAGAAGGCTCGGCGGAGAGGAGGAGGAGAGGCGGGGCTACCTCCGCGGGGACGGAAAGGAGGACTGCTGGACGGGGAGGATGAGGACACGCCCACCTCCGACAGGACCAGGAAAAACTCCGCCTCCCTTCCCCCGCCCTCTCCCCTCTCCTCCAATCAGATGCCTCCGTCCTCACAGCACGACAGCTTCACGGGGAAGCAGCGCAGCAACGGGCAGGAGGCGCGCAACGGGCGGACACGAGGAGGGACGGGTGGGGGAGGAGGAGGGAGGGAG